>NW_016918048.1:0-268362 GCF_001483705.2 Eufriesea mexicana
ATTACCTGTTAAAAAAGTTAAAATTAATTAGAGACGTGGAAAATTGGTAAAATATATGTGTATAACATTACAAGAATATCTTTCACTATTTTTAACGAGAAACACAAACTATATTTATGCAAAAAATATTCAAGAAATACACTCGAAAATAATATACTATCGAAATAATAAATCAATTCGTTCTTTCCAGAATTTTCTCTTTTTCTCTCTCACCCTTTATTACGATTTCAATGCACGGTTGAAAACTCCTCGACGGCCATTTTATTCTGGCATATTCTCCTAAACATCATTCGCACTAGTCTCCCTCTACCCACACATATTATATTTACGTCATGGATTGCATGATTCTGAACAAAAGAGTCCCACTCATCCAACAATACTCAAATTTTCAACCCACATTTAAAATCGAAAATTAAGATCGGTACCAAGTACTATGCCTTCTTCTCGCGGACGCATAGTACTACTGTGACATGGGCGAATGAAACAAGCGTTTATTGTAGTGAGTGGCAGGTTATGGATACTGAATAGCGTAGTAGTGGATCGAATGACTGTTACTTCTATAGGGTGCCCCAAAATTCACGCATTACAAGAAGTAATTTTGATGCAAAACAGAGGTTTTTAATTAAAAGTTGTAAATATTGTTCAACAATGAAGACGTTTCGTATTCTTATATTCTCATTCTTAACAACCCTGAACTGTCAGCTGTCTCATTATTTTTTTTCCTTCGTTGACAGCATTATACCGCATAAATGGCGCAAAATTCAAATCTTGCGTGAATTTTGGGACACCCTTTAGAATTTTCGAATGTTTGACAATGAGTAGAATAAACGAGTACAAAAGGGATACTAAATGATGCAAGAATGAGAATGCATGTGCAAGCGTGTTAAAACGATTATACCTGAGCGCTAGACAGCAATCAACGTGTATTTCTTTAATTAATAATAAAATATAACAAACCTACAGTACTTATAATCATTTACAAGTTCCTCGTTTCGCACCGATGCGATGAAACGCGCGAAAAATCGCTAAAAATTCCCAAACTTCGATTCCACAGGTTCATCTACGTGTCGATCGAAAAATTTAATTTCATGTACGTACAGTACACACCCGAAATTCCGTGTTTCGCTTCGTTAACGATCTCTGGGAACACGCGTTTGCGTGCGATGCGTAATCGCATTTCACCAGTCGAACAATCAACACGTCGACGAGAGTGTGACGCAGCCTAACTCGCAGAAACTATATCACGTACCAGTAGATAAACACACGATGCCTCAGACATCGCCATTGCGACGCAGCCGAAATAATAACACGCTTCAAGATACTCAACCACGGGCCTCAGGTTTTGCCACTGTGAGAGGCAGGTTGTGCCACTATTACAAGATAACTAGCCTAGGGACCTTTCACGTTGCAGCCTGTACTAGTACCCCTTCCACCGATCGAAAATTCGTTATAAATAACCAGATATGCTAAATGAAGTCAGTCTCAGCCCAAACCTCAACTTTTGGAACCTACCATCCAAGGGTGCCAATGGTTGACGTATAGTGTGTTCGAGAAAAGAAGGCAGAGAGTGGGACAGCCTATATTCCCACGGCTGACTAACTCCACTGACACTCCCATCATCACAGGTAGTGATCACTATTGGCCGACAATGGTGACGGAGAATCAGCGGAGTTAATCAGTCGTGAGGATGTAAACACGCTGTGCCTTCTTTTCTCGAACGCACAATAGATGTTGATACATATTGAGGTAAAAATGAGCGATGTTTGTAGGAAAAGACGAGTGGAGAGAGTATACGTGTGTTGAAAAGACAAGTTTAGTTATGTACAAAGATCAATTTAATATATAAGGTGTGACTAAGTATTTTATAAGATCTAGATTCCAAGATAAACGAATGTTTAGATTGCAGTGGCGTCATTCTCACCTTTGTCACTAGATTTCCTGGTTCCACAGGATTCCAGGTTCGAGGATTTTCTCGTCAGTTCTCGGTAAATCCTTCGCTTTCTATGTATAAAATTTCCAAACGTTTCAATAATCCCTCGTCTGACTCTGGTAAGAGTACCACTACTCACGAGTCCCCACTAGCTGGCCCGGGACGGAACACGCATCCCCTCCCTTTTCCGTTGGTCCCTTCCAGCGCCGCCTGTCGACAGTCGCTCAAACTACCATCAACCGTGGTGAAGGAGGACCTCTATAGACTTAATGTACACGAGGCTGAAGAGTGAAATTGCAAATTACATGGCGCGATTGAGCTCTTGCTTCGCATAATTTTATTCCTATTTTATTTTTGCCATTCTATCTACCTTTTCTTCCTAATTTCTCGACTTAACCTCTCGCGCAATTTTCGTCGGTTTTATTGCCGCGGAAAAATGAAAAAATGTCGACAGAAAGGGGTATAGTCGAGCGAAATGCTCTTTTGTTTTCGGAACGCAAATGGTCGCGTTAGAAAGTAACAATTAAAAACGCACAACGCTGTAGCCGAATGAAAAATATAACGCGGGCAGTTGTAAACGCCGAAGTTTAGCGAGCATATTTTTCACAGCTGGAATTGTTATAGTGGGTGACGATTTCGTGATACAGCAGCGCTTACGTGCAATATTCGCGATAACTAGGCAATATTTTGTTTGGTATCGTACTCAGTGTACACGATTGATGTTCGAACAAACAAAAATTCATTACTCCGATGATTGTTACGCGTTTCTTTTTTCGCGAACATAGTTATCAGTGAAAGAATTATTCTACTTTGTGTTTGTTTAATTGTTGAATTAATTAAGAGCTTGGCGAATTTTTATGCGATACAGATGCATTGTATTATGGTACGAAACTGCTATTAAAATTCAAATATTATACAGGGTGAGTGTTTTCCCCCTAGATAAAGATATTATCCACTTTTTATTGTAAAATCTCTATAGTCTCCAAACTAAAAAATTCCCCGTTGAAAAGATATTCTATCTTCGGAAAATTGTAATAGGCTTTCACGGGATTTACGAATTTAAAAAATCAGAGATCCGTGGAAATAGAATTAACATGGGCCAAAGGAGCCGAAGATTGACCGTAAACGGGATTCCGATTCGCTTTAAAATCCCGTAAAGCCGCGAGATCAATCACGAAGAGGATAAAATCCAAATAGGATCTGCCATTAGGATCGGGCGATATTTTCCGAAGAAAATCTTCGAATTGTTCACGGAGCTTTAAAGACCATAATTTTGCCGCTAGAGGTCTCGTCACGGCGTGACAAAAAGAGCGGTCAAGATACGTCCGCCATATTCTTTCGTCACGTGACCCAGAGACAAATAGCTCGGTGGCTTTGTTCGAACAATGGGTCGCATTTTTAATGTTTCTTTTTGTCGGAAAGCGGAAAAAGAGCTCGTTTGCCGGCGAACAGGCGGTGGTATGTATTCCATACGTACCTGGAAATTGTATCAGCTCGGGAGTGCCTATAATGTAGCACATTAGATACCCCCGACCCGCCATTTTGGCCAATTTTAGTGGCAATTTGCTAACGCTTAACGCAAACGCTGCTATCTTCGGTTTGATGTTTCATCCATTAGTATTTCGTTGAATGTTAAACACTGTGTTAACATATTGTTGAATTATTAATATTAATTCAGTGACCGATGTATAATTAGTTCTTGCAATTATACGATGTGCCATATTGTTTTATTCGGGGCCGGTGTTAATTCAAAATGTATTACGCGTTTGATATGACGAATGAGAGTCACGTATATACACGTATCAGTTCTTATATTTTATTTATTGTATATTTGCATATTTTACGTATTTCTATATTTCACGTTTTTCACATTTTTAAATATTACGTAGGTATTGTATATTGCTGTATTTTACGTGTGTTGCATTTTTATATTTTATTTATTGTATATTTTTGTATGTCACATATTTCGTATTTTTATATTTTATGGGGGAATTGTATATCACTATATTTTACCTATTTCATATTTTATGGTATATTTTTGTATTCCATATATGATTGCGCCAATTGCATACTTTATGTCTGTTATACTTTTGCAAATATATTGAAAATCCACTATAATGAAATAATAATGAAAGTGTAAATGAATGGCAATATCTCATATCAGTATTAAATATCGCGTGTTTTAAATAAAATATCACGACGTCACTGTTAAATGGTGAAAATAATTTTCCGGAATAACGAGAAGTAGAATTGTAAGTTTGGCTATATAATAATTTTCAAGCAACGAACGATAAATTAACGCATAACGTTATCGAATTAATTCCGTCCTTACAATTGCTTGTGTTTCCCGTGCCATGTTGAAATCTGCGAAACAAAATGAACAGCCTGCGAAGAAACGTGTTACCACCCCCGCAATAAGTTGCAAATTGATTTAAACCAGCCTCCGCCTATGCAACTACTGTTCAAAGTGTTGCACACGTACCACTAATGGTAAAGTGAAGTGCAGTAAGAGGAAACAAGGACTAAGCGAGAACATGGAAATTGACGTCACCCAGGAAGTTACATGCGTGAGAACATAATTCCAAATAATATTTCAATAAAATAATTTCCGTATACCTAACGTTACTCCATAAACCATATAACATTTCTGCGAATGAGTTATACATAATTATTAACTCATTGCAGTTGTAATTCCACTTTCGAATTAAAAGCAATACTCGAAGCTTTAAACAAAGCGATGCTATCTTAAATATTATAATTATTACAAAATTAATACAAAATCAAATTTTTTAATTTATACATAATCCTTTTGTAATAATAACAGTGTCATTATAAAAAATTGGAAGAAAAATATAGCGAGGATCATGGTGCACTTTAATTAACTATATTGACCTATATTTCCTTACGAAATGGGATTTTTTAATCTAATGCGGAAAATGAAAAATAAATTATTACTCTAAGCAAAGAAAAATAACAAATTTCGAATTTTTCGCAAAGAAAAGTAACCTTGTAATATGTAACGTGTTGTCAAAAAATTTCCCATGAAAATCGCTCGCGAAGATGCGAATTTTATCGGGATATTCGAGATAGGAACTCGACGAGCCATTTGTTACTATGCTTCGACCATTCTCTCCACCTTTACTTCACCACTGATTTATATATCCCGCGCCAGATTTACGAATTTAATTCTTTGTATTATAAAAATAAAAATTGGTCGCGCGCGGTGAATAAAAATCCATCGTAAGCGTACAAAGCGTTTAATTCCGTTGAATAACCCAAAGTACCCTTCTAGTTGTTTTCCAATTTCGAAATAATTCTTCGAATCCTGCCACGCGCGTAGAAGCGCGAAATAAAATTGATTAACAACAACGGATCGGTGGGAACAAGTTTGTTAACAATTGAAATTATTTACAAGTAGAGATAGACATAAATCAACATCGTAACGAGCTTCTCGCGTTTCGGAACACGTGTAGAGCTTTCGTGGAAGCCCAGTCTGGCGGAGAAAATAATTGGCTAGCCGAAAATAAAGTGCTATTCAGAGGGCTGTCGAGACTCGACAGTATTGAGAATTTTGCGTCCACTTGCCTGGAATTCTTTGGGTCTCTGCAGCTCGTGGACCAAGGAATTTCTTTCAGATAACGTTGCCTCCTTTTTTCCTCTGGTCCGCAAAATGGTACCCTTGAATGTGCACCTGTACACTGTACCGAATTTCTAAATTTCATGGTAGACTTTGCTACCTCCATGTATGCCATTTTACCCTATACTCCTTTATTTATTACCGTAGGGGCGAGAATATTTGGAATGACTATCGGTGCGAACCACGAGCGGATGTTTAGGCTAAAATTATGCGAGAAAGACGAATGAGTTATTGGGATGTATGCGAAATTTTTGGAATGCATCGTATGAGCGTGTAACGAACGCGAATGAATAAAAGGTAAAACAAAGAGTCGAAAATTGTCGTCGTAAAAATGAAATTTAAAAATTCCCTTCATAAACATCTTTGCGATGCCATGTCGTAGATTTAAGATATTAAACGATAATTAACAATTTTTGGAAATAAATGTTGGATAAGTATGGAATATTGTAGGAATATTTATAGAATATTATAGAACAGGGAAATTAAGGAATTTATATGGTTAAGTGGATTATTTCGATTGAAAAGATCTGATAAATCCATGGAAGAAGATTTGCGAACGGAACAACAACAGGAATCGCTTTGCATGTCGGATAAAAAGCCAAGTGACCCAGGGATTTGCATTTGTAACGTCTGTCGCATACACGCGCGTGCATCCATATTCAGAGGTTGAGTTCGAACGGCCTCTCGAAATCGTATCCTTTCGGCAAGTGGCTCTAAAGCCGGATTCTCGAATCGAAGGGCCACTGCTGCCAATTTCGATGTCGTTTGCGACCCCTGCAAATCGCGCAATTTCGAAGTCTCGAGGCATTCTTATCGAAGAATTTCGACGCCCTCGAATAAGTGGATGGACTATCGCACTTCTTGGGATTCGCGTGTACCATTCCGACCACCTTACGTCCTTTTTATTCTGCAGCGAACAAAATAGCCTCTGCTTTTACTCGAAATTAAGGGATTAAGTAATGAGTAACATCCGTGAGTGTCCATAGTTAAATGCCAATTGTTTTAAAAGATAATTGAAATGATTTAACGTATCATTCGATGGAAACTTTTTGGTTAAAAATGTAATTTTCTGAAATTCCCAAAGAATTCTAAATATTCTTTTATTATATTATAGAATATAAATATTATAATTGCATGATTAATCGTAATCTTTATTATATTTACATTAAAATTATGGAGACTTTATACCTAGTGTAACCGCGGCCATTTTGCTTTTAAATATCAATTTAGCTAAATATTACTAATATAAGAAGAAATATTGAAAAATTTATTATATCTAAACTAAATGACAAATGACATAGTCAAGTGATCTAAAAGATAACACTGAATGTGGAATTTTAAATAAAAAATTTTAAAATGGTCATTTAGGTAGGTTTAGTGTTAATTTCACTTTTGCTCATAATAAATATATTTTTGAACCTAACTTCTTTTGTGTCAATCCTATTACCTACATATATATCACTCTCTATACAACCACCTTCTTTGTGCTACTTAATTTAAATAATAAATATACAATTACTAGGTGTATTATAAAATTGATAATAACAGTGTTGTTTAACCCTCTAAATTCAAAAGACGACATTCAGTTACCGTTTAATAAAATTTTGAAGCTCGATTTTAATTGATATATTAAATTTAAGATAATGCATTAAATAATTCTGCGTATTAATTATTACTCGTCTGACTCTGGTAAGAGTACCACTACTCACGAGTCCCCACTAGCTGGCCCGGGACGGAACACGCATCCCCTCCCTTTTCCGTTGGTCCCTTCCAGCGCCGCCTGTCGACAGTCGCTCAAACTACCATCAACCGTGGTGAAGGAGGACCTCTATAGACTTAATGTACACGAGGCTGAAGAGTGAAATTGCAAATTACATGGCGCGATTGAGCTCTTGCTTCGCATAATTTTATTCCTATTTTATTTTTGCCATTCTATCTACCTTTTCTTCCTAATTTCTCGACTTAACCTCTCGCGCAATTTTCGTCGGTTTTATTGCCGCGGAAAAATGAAAAAATGTCGACAGAAAGGGGTATAGTCGAGCGAAATGCTCTTTTGTTTTCGGAACGCAAATGGTCGCGTTAGAAAGTAACAATTAAAAACGCACAACGCTGTAGCCGAATGAAAAATATAACGCGGGCAGTTGTAAACGCCGAAGTTTAGCGAGCATATTTTTCACAGCTGGAATTGTTATAGTGGGTGACGATTTCGTGATACAGCAGCGCTTACGTGCAATATTCGCGATAACTAGGCAATATTTTGTTTGGTATCGTACTCAGTGTACACGATTGATGTTCGAACAAACAAAAATTCATTACTCCGATGATTGTTACGCGTTTCTTTTTTCGCGAACATAGTTATCAGTGAAAGAATTATTCTACTTTGTGTTTGTTTAATTGTTGAATTAATTAAGAGCTTGGCGAATTTTTATGCGATACAGATGCATTGTATTATGGTACGAAACTGCTATTAAAATTCAAATATTATACAGGGTGAGTGTTTTCCCCCTAGATAAAGATATTATCCACTTTTTATTGTAAAATCTCTATAGTCTCCAAACTAAAAAATTCCCCGTTGAAAAGATATTCTATCTTCGGAAAATTGTAATAGGCTTTCACGGGATTTACGAATTTAAAAAATCAGAGATCCGTGGAAATAGAATTAACATGGGCCAAAGGAGCCGAAGATTGACCGTAAACGGGATTCCGATTCGCTTTAAAATCCCGTAAAGCCGCGAGATCAATCACGAAGAGGATAAAATCCAAATAGGATCTGCCATTAGGATCGGGCGATATTTTCCGAAGAAAATCTTCGAATTGTTCACGGAGCTTTAAAGACCATAATTTTGCCGCTAGAGGTCTCGTCACGGCGTGACAAAAAGAGCGGTCAAGATACGTCCGCCATATTCTTTCGTCACGTGACCCAGAGACAAATAGCTCGGTGGCTTTGTTCGAACAATGGGTCGCATTTTTAATGTTTCTTTTTGTCGGAAAGCGGAAAAAGAGCTCGTTTGCCGGCGAACAGGCGGTGGTATGTATTCCATACGTACCTGGAAATTGTATCAGCTCGGGAGTGCCTATAATGTAGCACATTAGATACCCCCGACCCGCCATTTTGGCCAATTTTAGTGGCAATTTGCTAACGCTTAACGCAAACGCTGCTATCTTCGGTTTGATGTTTCATCCATTAGTATTTCGTTGAATGTTAAACACTGTGTTAACATATTGTTGAATTATTAATATTAATTCAGTGACCGATGTATAATTAGTTCTTGCAATTATACGATGTGCCATATTGTTTTATTCGGGGCCGGTGTTAATTCAAAATGTATTACGCGTTTGATATGACGAATGAGAGTCACGTATATACACGTATCAGTTCTTATATTTTATTTATTGTATATTTGCATATTTTACGTATTTCTATATTTCACGTTTTTCACATTTTTAAATATTACGTAGGTATTGTATATTGCTGTATTTTACGTGTGTTGCATTTTTATATTTTATTTATTGTATATTTTTGTATGTCACATATTTCGTATTTTTATATTTTATGGGGGAATTGTATATCACTATATTTTACCTATTTCATATTTTATGGTATATTTTTGTATTCCATATATGATTGCGCCAATTGCATACTTTATGTCTGTTATACTTTTGCAAATATATTGAAAATCCACTATAATGAAATAATAATGAAAGTGTAAATGAATGGCAATATCTCATATCAGTATTAAATATCGCGTGTTTTAAATAAAATATCACTACGTCACTGTTAAATGGTGAAAATAATTTTCCGGAATAACGAGAAGTAGAATTGTAAGTTTGGCTATATAATAATTTTCAAGCAACGAACGATAAATTAACGCATAACGTTATCGAATTAATTCCGTCCTTACAATTGCTTGTGTTTCCCGTGCCATGTTGAAATCTGCGAAACAAAATGAACAGCCTGCGAAGAAACGTGTTACCACCCCCGCAATAAGTTGCAAATTGATTTAAACCAGCCTCCGCCTATGCAACTACTGTTCAAAGTGTTGCACACGTACCACTAATGGTAAAGTGAAGTGCAGTAAGAGGAAACAAGGACTAAGCGAGAACATGGAAATTGACGTCACCCAGGAAGTTACATGCGTGAGAACATAATTCCAAATAATATTTCAATAAAATAATTTCCGTATACCTAACGTTACTCCATAAACCATATAACATTTCTGCGAATGAGTTATACATAATTATTAACTCATTGCAGTTGTAATTCCACTTTCGAATTAAAAGCAATACTCGAAGCTTTAAACAAAGCGATGCTATCTTAAATATTATAATTATTACAAAATTAATACAAAATCAAATTTTTTAATTTATACATAATCCTTTTGTAATAATAACAGTGTTATTATAAAAAATTGGAAGAAAAATATAGCGAGGATCATGGTGCACTTTAATTAACTATATTGACCTATATTTCCTTACGAAATGGGATTTTTTAATCTAATGCGGAAAATGAAAAATAAATTATTACTCTAAGCAAAGAAAAATAACAAATTTCGAATTTTTCGCAAAGAAAAGTAACCTTGTAATATGTAACGTGTTGTCAAAAAATTTCCCATGAAAATCGCTCGCGAAGATGCGAATTTTATCGGGATATTCGAGATAGGAACTCGACGAGCCATTTGTTACTATGCTTCGACCATTCTCTCCACCTTTACTTCACCACTGATTTATATATCCCGCGCCAGATTTACGAATTTAATTCTTTGTATTATAAAAATAAAAATTGGTCGCGCGCGGTGAATAAAAATCCATCGTAAGCGTACAAAGCGTTTAATTCCGTTGAATAACCCAAAGTACCCTTCTAGTTGTTTTCCAATTTCGAAATAATTCTTCGAATCCTGCCACGCGCGTAGAAGCGCGAAATAAAATTGATTAACAACAACGGATCGGTGGGAACAAGTTTGTTAACAATTGAAATTATTTACAAGTAGAGATAGACATAAATCAACATCGTAACGAGCTTCTCGCGTTTCGGAACACGTGTAGAGCTTTCGTGGAAGCCCAGTCTGGCGGAGAAAATAATTGGCTAGCCGAAAATAAAGTGCTATTCAGAGGGCTGTCGAGACTCGACAGTATTGAGAATTTTGCGTCCACTTGCCTGGAATTCTTTGGGTCTCTGCAGCTCGTGGACCAAGGAATTTCTTTCAGATAACGTTGCCTCCTTTTTTCCTCTGGTCCGCAAAATGGTACCCTTGAATGTGCACCTGTACACTGTACCGAATTTCTAAATTTCATGGTAGACTTTGCTACCTCCATGTATGCCATTTTACCCTATACTCCTTTATTTATTACCGTAGGGGCGAGAATATTTGGAATGACTATCGGTGCGAACCACGAGCGGATGTTTAGGCTAAAATTATGCGAGAAAGACGAATGAGTTATTGGGATGTATGCGAAATTTTTGGAATGCATCGTATGAGCGTGTAACGAACGCGAATGAATAAAAGGTAAAACAAAGAGTCGAAAATTGTCGTCGTAAAAATGAAATTTAAAAATTCCCTTCATAAACATCTTTGCGATGCCATGTCGTAGATTTAAGATATTAAACGATAATTAACAATTTTTGGAAATAAATGTTGGATAAGTATGGAATATTGTAGGAATATTTATAGAATATTATAAAACAGGGAAATTAAGGAATTTATATGGTTAAGTGGATTATTTCGATTGAAAAGATCTGATAAATCCATGGAAGAAGATTTGCGAACGGAACAACAACAGGAATCGCTTTGCATGTCGGATAAAAAGCCAAGTGACCCAGGGATTTGCATTTGTAACGTCTGTCGCATACACGCGCGTGCATCCATATTCAGAGGTTGAGTTCGAACGGCCTCTCGAAATCGTATCCTTTCGGCAAGTGGCTCTAAAGCCGGATTCTCGAATCGAAGGGCCACTGCTGCCAATTTCGATGTCGTTTGCGACCCCTGCAAATCGCGCAATTTCGAAGTCTCGAGGCATTCTTATCGAAGAATTTCGACGCCCTCGAATAAGTGGATGGACTATCGCACTTCTTGGGATTCGCGTGTACCATTCCGACCACCTTACGTCCTTTTTATTCTGCAGCGAACAAAATAGCCTCTGCTTTTACTCGAAATTAAGGGATTAAGTAATGAGTAACATCCGTGAGTGTCCATAGTTAAATGCCAATTGTTTTAAAAGATAATTGAAATGATTTAACGTATCATTCGATGGAAACTTTTTGGTTAAAAATGTAATTTTCTGAAATTCCCAAAGAATTCTAAATATTCTTTTATTATATTATAGAATATAAATATTATAATTGCATGATTAATCGTAATCTTTATTATATTTACATTAAAATTATGGAGACTTTATACCTAGTGTAACCGCGGCCATTTTGCTTTTAAATATCAATTTAGCTAAATATTACTAATATAAGAAGAAATATTGAAAAATTTATTATATCTAAACTAAATGACAAATGACATAGTCAAGTGATCTAAAAGATAACACTGAATGTGGAATTTTAAATAAAAAATTTTAAAATGGTCATTTAGGTAGGTTTAGTGTTAATTTCACTTTTGCTCATAATAAATATATTTTTGAACCTAACTTCTTTTGTGTCAATCCTATTACCTACATATATATCACTCTCTATACAACCACCTTCTTTGTGCTACTTAATTTAAATAATAAATATACAATTACTAGGTGTATTATAAAATTGATAATAACAGTGTTGTTTAACCCTCTAAATTCAAAAGACGACATTCAGTTACCGTTTAATAAAATTTTGAAGCTCGATTTTAATTGATATATTAAATTTAAGATAATGCATTAAATAATTCTGCGTATTAATTATTATACGATTATTTATTTACTATTCAAACAAATATCGTCGGTCTTATGGCAGAAAATCTTTGGATTTCTACTCTTCTTTAACGAAAAAGTCGAATACAAAGGCAAATGTTCGTTGTACAATTGACTCGCATGAAATGAATATAAAAGCCTTTAGAGAAGAAAGAATTTGGGTTGATTTGAGTAATTCCACATCCTGACAGAATCGTCGAATTGTATAATACATCGAAGATACTACATGATCTGTCTTTTAGCATGGTTTCGTCGTAGGAGCTCAACAATTGTTATTCTATTTGTTCACCGTTTTATCGTTCGACTGTTCTATTTCTTCGTTGATTTATTGCCTCGTGAAGTTGCTGCCCTATTGATTTACCGTCTTTCGATTCAACCGTTTCATTGATTTACTATTCCACTATTTTACTACCCCATTGATTTAGTATTCCGTGTTTCAACCGGCTCTGCTCTTTGATTTACCTTTCTCCTATTTATCCGTTATTCTCGTTCCTTACCCTATCATCTTGGTCTAGCTCTAGTACCTTATCTTACGTTCAGCGAATTCATCGATCGATAGAAAAGTTATGGAAATTCGATAAAACGTATTATCACGGTGATCGCTTTATTCGCGATATTTAATAGCACGTTAAAAATTTTGATTTTCGATAACGAAGTTGCTAATCGACAGAGTTGCCTCGACATTTCAAAAGGGAACGAGAAATTGCGGGGAAAGCAATTTTCGTTTGAATTTTTCAATCATGTTCTAGTTTCGGGTTTTAAATATTAATTCCACCAGTGTTTGAAAATACTGTAATTTCTCGGCGAAGTTCAGGCAAATTTTGGTTTACGCGAATTTTGGAAAACATTTCCGCTATATCTGCAAGGGTGTATACAGTCGGATAAAATTCTTCTTTCACGGTTTAACATTATATTTAACTTGACAACGCAAACGCACAAAGTGCTGCATTTGCATATGAATAAAAACGAAAACATAGACACGGAAGCGAAACAGATGAGAATTTCCCGGGGTTTCTCTCTGAAGACAATTTTCTATTATATTACCGAGTTTCGGGAGTGCACATCGTATGCGAAATTTTGTGCAAATGAAAAGGTTTACTGAAAACGCGATCTTATTTACGCGGGTTGTATTAATTTTGCGGGAGCGTGGAAAGAAGAATTGAAAATTGCGAGATTAAATTGCGACGCGTGGAGTCACGTAATCGAGTTAATCGTGTTAGCGAAGCTTTGAAATTTCAATTCACAACGAGGGAAAATTTCCATTTCGGAGTGCTGCGACATCGGTTGAGTAGTTTATCAAAGCTCAGTTAGATCGGAGGACTAATCACGTTTGTGAAGTTCTAATCGCCTGTTCTCCAATTGAAGATCAATCGTGGGTTAAAAGTTACACTAGCATAATTTTGACCAATCCATTGTCACGAACATGGAGTAGACGTCACTTACAAGTTAACTGAAGTTGAAAAACAGGATTCCTTCTTCTTGACAACAGACATTATTAATTTAAATAAAGTCTTTTAAAATTTTATTTTGCATATGATACCTCTGACATCAATTACACGTAAATTACTTAATTTTCAGAAGGTATGATTCCTAGCTATTGATAATATGTAAGTAGTATGAATTAGGATACAGTCTTCTAAAATTTTATCCCAAATATATTATCTCAAGTAAAATAAAAATTATTCAATTTTTTAAAAAACGATATCTAATTAATACCAGATAGTATTAATTAAGATAAAGTTTTCTAAAATTTGGTGCCTGATACAATGAAAATTGTGTAATTTTTAGAGGAAGGTTCCTAGTCCTTGATAACAGACGGAGTCCTTAAAATTTTATCCCGAATGCATTATGTCTAATAAAATATAAATAATTTAATTTTTGAAAGACCATTCGTAATCATTGATAATATTAAGATATATAGGAGCCTGAAAATTTTATCTCGAATGCACTCTGTAATACAATGAAAATTACAATATTTAATTCTCAAAAGAAAATTCCTAGTCCTAGATAATAGATAGTATTAATCGAGATAGAGATATTTTCAAAATTTATCTCGAATATATACTTTTTAGTACAATGAAAATAATTTATTTTTTTAAATTTCTATTATTATCTGTATATATTAAATATATCTTTCGCGTGATAGAACGAATACGATAATATTCCTTGTGACATCTATTCGCTTACCAAAATTTATTTTTTAAAATTTCTATTATTATTTGTATATATTAAATATATCTTTCGCGTGATAGAACGAATACGATAATATTCCTTGTGACATCTATTCGCTTACCAAAATTTATTTTTTAAAATTTCTATTATTATTTGTATATATTAAATATATCTTTCGCGTGATAGAACGAATACGATAATATTCCTTGTGACATCTATTCGCTTACAAAAATTGATTTGTATTAATAATAATGGTACGTCGAAATTATTCGGTTTTTCGAGCGAATTGAATGTAATCACGATCGAACGCGGGAGTAATTAGAATGGTAGAGGTGGTTTTAATTTTCTCGTGGGAGCTGAGCCGTATAGGCTGTGTCTTGAATTAACAAACAATATTTTCGAATTAAATGGAAACGAATTCGAAGCTTCTCTCGAGGGACAAAAAGCCGCTGAATATTCACGCGCGAATTTGTCGGAACGGACGCGATGTATCTTGAATGATCGGGAAACTGTTTGCGGCTGTCGAATGGAATTGCTTCTGATTTGCATTCATTAAGCGTCGCGACGAATGTAACTAGCGGTTTGCCGACTTTTTCCAACTATTTCAACCTTAGAATGTTTCCATCCAGACCCGCGATTCACCCAAATCTCGAATTCCGTTTGGACCAACGCGAGGTCTGAAAAAGTTCGAATAATCTTGCTTCTCAGATGAAAGCTAGGCCAACCTAGGTATCGTGAGCGATTTATGCAACTGAAAATCCAGTATTTTCAAACGTCAATTTTTCTTCTCGACTGAACTGTTACGAATTCGAGAATAAAGAAAGATCCGCGTTGACGTAACGCACGAGTCAATAAGGAGATAACGTCAGGCTTTTCTTCAGTCGCATTTTTGATCGGAAAATATACACGCGAGATTGAAATGCTTTTGACAGATGTTTGAGGGAAGATCGTATGAAAGTTTCTGATTTTTCGAGACAGGTGTCGATTGCGAGGAATAAATGAAACAGTTGTAACGAGACGTTTCATTTTGTATCGTGGGATGCTTCTGGAGTGTCAAATTTAGGATAAAGTTTGTATATCGTCAATAGGTCGACCGCAATTGGCGACGGTTAATGACGAACCAAATTTCTTGAGGAACTTGTGTTTTTAGTGGACTGTATATTTTGTAATTGTTCCGATTAACTCTTCTGAACTCTTCGAATGTTATTTGCTGACTGACTGGTACTGACCAAACTAACTTGTGCGATGCACGATCTTTCGGAGCCCATGGTTTCCAAAGGGAAATCGGATTTCCCATTGGTGGTTGACAGGACCAAGGGTGGGCCCTCGGTCCGCGAATCAGATGCCCCCAAAGAAGGGAGGACCGTCTTCCGCGACCAGGTCTGCCGGTGGAGGAAGCCTCTCCCTCAAAGGGGGTTGCTGGTGGGCCACCCGCACATTCGTGATCCTTCCTGAAGGACCCGTTACTTTATGGCTCCGAAAGTTGCGACATCGCACATGGCCTGGTCCCTTTCTTTGCAGGCCTATTGTCAGCCAAATCCTAAGTGCTGTTGCCTGCTTTCTAACATTAATGGCTAAGGAAAGCCTCGTGTCCGGTGACCCGAGGGAAATAAAGAATTGTTTGAAAATGCATTGAAAATGAAGATAGAAAGGACACGGAACTTGAACTAAAACAGCAATTAGAATCTGGCTGCTAGAAGACCCTAACGGTCTTCTGGGTCTGTTCTAATCAAGGGCTGAACAAAATACCGGCACGACATTCCAAGGCTTAACAGAGTTAATATAAATGTGGGATTGGAATAGGTACGGCCCTGAAAGAATGTCAAGTGTGTTTGGGCTTAGAATGATAGTGACAGTGTGCAAGAGGACTGACTGCGAAGAATGTTTATGGTAGAGTCGAGTGAAAATTTAGGGATGTGTCCAGAGTGGTTGAAGTACCTGGCCCACCGAGGTTGCGTGGGAAAGGGGCACGATTGGAAAGAAAAGCCTGGGTATGAAAAAGGACAGAGTGAATGCTTTAAATAAGGGTGCAAGAGCACGGGCAACTCCAGTCTACAGTCTCCAGTCCTTTACGGTCTCCAATAGTCTTTAGGAAGTTGCTAAGATTATGTCAGTAAGAAGTCAAAGTCGAACGTGTCCATAGTGAATCCTTCTTGTTTCATAGCCGTCAATCTACGTATAAGCTTATTTCATTCTATTAAGAAGTAAACAGTGCTACTTTAGCCAATTCACCTAAACCGATCCCTACATAAATGCACCTTTTTGTTGTATTTTGGTGTTAAGAAATTATACCGACTGCTGTGTGAATGCAAAGCATGCACTCTTAATAAAATAAAACGTGTAATAACAGCCTTCGATAATCGGTGGAAAATCCCTGAATCGATCAACGTTGCCTGCTGATTTTAATTTCACGAATGTAATACGAAATATGAAAAATATACTAGAACCATAGAAATAACAATCCAACATAAATATACAGTACTGAAAACATCGAACAGAGAATAGAGTATCTAATAAAATATTCCGAAATTTTTATTCGAAACGTTTGCAATAAAAGGGAAATTAATTTAGCCTAGAAATTCAATTTAACTCGAAAATTGTTTAAAACAAATTTAGTTAAAATGATACAAATTTCTTTAACTTCTATTCGACTTATTCCGCTTTGATTTTCCAAGAATCCATAATTATCGAATTACAGAGAAATTTTGAAAACAGCGGAAAATTTGCTCGGTATTTTGTTCCAAAGAAATAATATTCGAGGCAAGAATTAACATAAATAATAGCGTTGGAAAATGGAAGGTCTGCAGTTGCAGAAACTGCCAACAATCGTTGCTCGTTCTCAGGTGCTCGATCATTTTCCCTCGACCGTGGAGCGCGTTACGATGATTAATTCTCGACAAGATGGCGCGATGTCGATGCAACATGGCCGATAATTCATCGGTAGCTTCCACCTCCGCGTTCTGTTTATTCGCAACGCTGCGACCACGCGGCGTGTTAAAACGTCGAAACAGACATAATTACGCTCGCAAACATAATTATGCGTTTAACCAGGATGCTTCCAGATCGGCAGCTTTCATAATTTATACGATATTATAAATTCGTCGTCTGGCGTGCAAATGGCGGGAAAACGTAACGTATATTTAACCACGGCAACGCGATCTTTATGGAAACCTCGGTGATAATTAGGTTGGAATATTCTGGAAAATTTCATGAAAATTATTTAGGGTAGAACGAAATACTGATCACTGAAACGAAATTCGGATATTTGTAAATTCTGCGGGGAAACGTCGATAATGGAAATGAGACGTAATCCTATTTTTATAGTTATAATTAAAACGGAAAATGGATAATTAAAATTGTTTATAAGCACGATGCTTCGTTATCGCGTATACAATTAATTTGTATCGGCTTGCTATTAACATATGATAAAATAGTCTGTTGATAAACTTTATCTACGAATATTTTCCGAGATTGATTTTATTCCGAAGAGGAGGACGGTGAAATTAATAATAATTTCATGCGTTGTAAAATTCTAAGAATTTCTAATTTTCGTGTATTTCTTGGAATTTTAGCTTATTATCCATTCTTTATCATTTAATATTCTTCTTTATACAACACGAAATTGAGAAAATAATTATTTACATCATCGCGCTGTTTATTTTAATATGAATATTATTTTAATTATTACATTAAAAATTAATTATTATTTTAATGGTAATTTAATATCGAATTGAAATATTTTGTGTAATTATACATGCAAATTATTAGTTCATTGCTGATGGTGCAATATTTGTCTGATATATCAGAGATACGTTTCCCTACTTACTTTTTCCACATTAAAGGTGGATCACTGAATTACTCGGAGTTTTAACAAAATGGCGTGAAAGTAAAAATGACGTAACAAGGAATTCTATTTCGTTTTGAATTTACCGTGCGCATATTGCGGTTACGAAAGTTTCTGTACTCGCGTTTAACGTGCAGCTTGAAGTTTCTTTGGCTGGAAGCAAGGGAAAATCGAAGTTCCCCGTTCGCCATTGCTTCAGAACGCGTTTTATTACACGGCAAACGAATGAGTTTCTGCAACGCGTACAATGGCATCGCGTTTTCCAACAAATTTCCTGAAATTTAATCTGCTGGATGCCTTTTCACGTTGCAAGGGCGCACTGGTATCGGGATTCGAAAGCAACATTTATTCAAATTTCGTGAATTATCTCATGGCACGTCTTAGAGATCGTGTTTATCCTCGTGCTCATACGGTTGCCGGATTTAATAAACTTTAAATAAATAAATTTCTAGAAACGTTGCAGTTTCAATTCACTCCTATTGATCGTCGAGAATTGAATTTCAGGTGCTAATTTAAATTCGGCTGAAATTTACATAAATTAATTATAAATATCATCGAAATTCTGTCAAAGGTTAAAATTACTGCGTTCGACGTCCGCATAAATTATTGTTAAATAATCTGGAATATTTAATAAACGATACAATGCGAAGGTAAAGAAGTTTAAAAATAATTCCATTCGTATATTCGAACAATTTTTAGATATAAATTCGTCGATGACGTTAGAGACATCGTGCGATACTCATAAATTACCGAATCAACTCGTTCTAACATTACTGAACGGATGAGAAAGTGAAAAGAGGATCGTGATCTATGCAGACGACGAAGAAAATAAAAGATCACCGAGTGTACGTGCTTTATTGGAAGAAAAATCGATAGTTCAAATATGGTCGAGCGCGTTTCACTCGTAATGTTACATCACCTTACATGATTGCACAATTAATTAGGTCACTCGATTAATTTTTCATCTCGCAATCGACGGATAAAGCGAGAAGCTAATCCTCTGGCGCGATCGAGTTAATCTGTTTCGCTGATTAAGTCGCTCGATTCTCACATTCCGTCGTTAGTCTTGAATGCTTCTAAATTATCGAAGACTTAAGTTAAAAGCTAAGGAACTCACGTTACTCGGAAATACAAAATAAATTTTCAAAGCATCGACTCGATATATTCTTGAACAATTTCCTGATTCCTTTATAAAAATAATATCGAAACACTTTGTATACTTGAAACTATTAACGCTAAACGTAACAAGCAGGGTTAAATGACCCCTTTCAAAATTTACTTTATAAATCTTACATTCATTGTTATTTCTTTCGCTCATCTGACTTTCTGTAAATTCTCATATTACTTGATTGTTTAATTTCTCGTTTTCCGTTTTTCTCTTAATTTATTTTTTACCGAGATAAAATTCTTCGCATACCTTATATACCACGAAGGGTCATTTAATGACCCCTATGGTAAGAATAGGTATGTGAAAAATACCGATACGTTTAGTGTGAACGTTAGAATTAAATATCAGCGATAAAAATAAATAAAATTTATTCTACGAATTTATCGTTGTAATATCGAATTAATATTAATTGCTTTTTATTTTTACACCGACTCTACAGTCTTTAAAATAAAATGGAATTTTACTTTGTAATGTTTGACTCGAAAACATTTTTCATTTGAAAATCAGTAATATCCAAACACATAAAGTACTCTCAGTTTTGATTTCCCCTTCGAGAATCGTGACCTTACTATCGATCATTTCAACGTGAAATTGAATTTTCTCAACGAAGTTTCGAAACAGTTGCGAAATTCTCTCGTGACACGTTCCACGTCGAAACGTTAAAAGTCTGACAAGAAGTTACCCGCGAATACAAAGTAACTTTTCCATTCGAAATTGCAACGTGTGCATGTTCCTCGAGTATTCCTCATAATGTATCTCCGATTAAATCACGTCGAAGGACACACGTTTTGTTAGGGCAGGGCACAGTTGTGCGTGGCGGTTTTCAAACGAGAAGACGGAACAGAGAAGAAGCTCGAAAATGTGTTCGTTTGGGTGAAAAAGAAAATTATCGCGTTTAAACTAATGACCTCTCAAAGCTGAATGGTTCGAGCAACTTGTTAAATTCACTCCTCAACGCGGAGAGCTGTCAGGTGTCCTTAAAGAGACGAATAAACACAAGCAGGGACGATAAAAAGAAGAGGGAACGTAGTTCGTTGAACCTTGCGCCTGAAAGCCTCGTTTCCTTGTGACCTGCTGTGTACATTACCGCTAATTAAATCGAATTTTTAAGTGTCATCATAGACTTCAACTCTTTCTTTATGAAGAAATTCTATATTCGATCTCAGATTTGTAATATCTCGCTATTTTCACCTGAACTCTTCCTACAGGGTAGATGCATACTGTCCAAGAAGTCGTAGAACATTTAATTTGCGACAAAATATAAAACTTTATTAGCAGGTTACTAAAAAGAAGAATTTAAAGTACGGATGATTTTGAATTTTTCTCGGTTTCCTGTGCTTGAAGATAAAAATGGGTAAATTTCTCTAAAAATTATGCAAATGCGATTAAAATATGTTGATAAGATATATCGAAGAAAACCCCGTATAAAAATGTACCAGTTGTATATATTGAAAATGTACAGACACATTTTTGTCTATTCATTGTGCCATGGTGTAATTAATTATAAGACGTATGTAAATATTCATGCTCTACAAAATTCTTCCCTGTATACCAAAAGTAACTTCAATTTTGAATACACCATGGCAAAGAAGCAGACTTAAGCTTAGACCAAAGGCAATCTGAACCTAATTTAATAAAGAATTATTAAAAAGGGAACATATTCTTCGCGAATTTTTCCTTAAATAAGTAAAGAAGATCCTGATATAAAATTCATTGAATTATAATTTATTCATTTATTATACGCCACTAACTGATATTCCTTGGCGAAAGTAGAATATACCCAGTGTCTCGTTTGAAACTTACTCGATCCTCTTAACACTAAATCTACCATGGTTTAAATGACTATTTTTAAACTTCTGACTTAAAATTCTGCATTCAATGTATATATAATCAATTTTTCGATATTTTCCCTTATTCTAATTTTTTGAGATTCTTCTTTGTTCCTTTTTTCATCGTCATTTGACCGGTTATGGTAGGTTTAGCGTTAATTCGACTTCACTGCCGAAATATCTTAGGTTAAGAAGTTCTCGGGGCGATGGGAAGTTTATCGGACAAGATGGCGGCGAGTAAAGCGTAGTAAAGCGTAGATGTCGCTCCCGTCGATCCTCCCGAGCCCTCTACGAATCTTCCGCAAGCTCGGCCTCGAAATGGCCGTTGCCACTTGTCGGTGTTATCATTAATAAGTCCTCGGGGGTTCGACGAGTGGTCACGTTTCGGCGAAAAGTGAGTTCTCCTCGATAGTTGGCGAGAACAATTAAATTGCTTTAACCCGTCGACCCAATTTCGCGGCAGGACTATTAATTGAAAGCATTATAACTTGAGTCACAGTCCTGTTTCTATTAGTTCCTGACCATTACCAGAATCTGCTAGGTAGAATTAATTTATTAAACAACCGCGAAAGAGACAATCGGACACCGAGGACGAATTGCACTTTGCTCGAGGTTAGGGAATAACAGCGATTAAATGGTCCTGCGAATCCTGCTACTTGCGATCATTCTAACGAATATTTGTCTGACTATAGCAGAGATGTTTATGGCTGATAGGTTAACGTGGAATTAATTTTAGGAATTTTAGAATTATTCGAAATAAATTAATATCAAACGAATTTTTCTATGGGCCTTATGGAGGATTTATTGTTGGACGTATATGATTTTCACGGAGAATAATAAATATTTGAAAAGGGTTTATGTTTTTGCATGGAGTATATAAATGTAGATGAGGAGGAATGAGGCAGGGCTTTGTTTTCGTTTTGAAAACTGTGTTGTTGGGTATTGAATATTTAGAATGTAAATGGCGAAGTTGGAACATACCATGGTCCTGTTACCTTTTTTTTTTTTAATGTAAAGCACCGTGAAAAGCGTACAGGGATTTTTGAAAACAATTCTCGCGAAAAATAATAACTTTGATAAGTAAGATTTAGGTAAACATTCGATGGTGCTAGTGCTCTATACTATTTTATTTTATGATTCTAAAGATTCGTGAAAATTGATGAACAAAAACCTGTATTCTACTCTGATCTGACAAATATATTCGAATAAAGTATTGAGAATATTTTTATTCCGTTTTATGGCGCGTTTAAATTTCAAGAAAAATGGAAATAAACCTTTCGCGTATATTTATAACATATCGTGTATATTTATAATAGAACGAGTTTCATCCAGCAGTGGTCAGCCTGTAACCACATACAACAGTGCGTCCACCTATTGTACATGAATTCAATTACAGTTACAGTAATTTGGATGAACAGTCCGTGACAAATTGGTCAGTTTACTGATTATCGTCGAACTGATGCGGGAAGATACATCTATGGACCTATTAATTCAATTGTCTCGTCCCATTGTCTAATAATTTATAGAAATATTCTGTCATACTTAAACTAAAAATGGAATTTTTGAAGATACCGATTTTCCCTATTAATTCTAATTAGACTAGGTCTCAACTGCATGGAGGCAATTTTATAATTAATACAAAAATAAGAAACTAATTACTCGTCGTTAATCCTTCAGTCTCTGACCTCCACATTTACTATCCAAAAATATTTCTACACATTTCTCTACACATTCTATACTGACAATATTATTATAGTTTCAATAATACCTCATAATACATATTTAATCAGCAACGTAGTAGCAAAATTAGTATCGATTCTTCTCTAAACTTACGACTATTTTCTCTAAATTATATAGAAGAAAATCGAATTAACCCCTTCTCTTATGATTTAATAATCAACAGTAAAGTCGAGAATAACACGTAACCGAAACAGCAAGACATAGACGAAAATGATCCACGATCCTTGTTTACATTGGATGCTGTTTACAAACCGCGGCTCTCACCTGCGATACTCGTATTTAGCCCAATTTCCTTACCACGAGCCTAACCCGTATTGTTTACATTAAGCCCTGTCTACAAACCACGGCTCTCATCCGTGATATTCGAATTTGGCCCGATTTCCTTACCACGAGTCTAACCCGTGTTGTTTACGTTAGGCCCTGTCTACAAACCACGGCTCCCACACGTGATACTCGTATTTGACCCGATCCCCTTACCACGTGTCTCGCACGATATCGTAGGCGAAGGGGTAAACGAGCGACGAAAGATTTAAAATCGATTTAAAATAAGGAAATAAAAATGAAAATAAGAGTAAAATTGTAAATATTATTCAGGTGGATCGTGCGGAGAACGAGGAGGGCCAGGGAGGGGGTGGTCTGTCGACGTCTTCGGCGGGCTGCAGCGGTGCTTCCGGTTCGAGGATGGGCCCTGGGCCCGATTCCGGTAGCAGTGCTCCCTCTTCTGTTCCCCACTCACTGGCGACCTCGAGGGACGACGAAGACGAGGAGGACGAGGAGAGCAGCGGAAGACGTTCCAATGGCCACACAGGAACGCGGTGAGTCACTCCGATTCTTTTCTCCCTACGTACCTTCCGGTCTCGATCGGTGTTTCCTATGGAACGATCCTCCTTACCAGACACCAAAAATCGCACGTTTCCTTGGTACGCCGTGCGACCGAGCTCTCACGACGAACAGCACGTCCTCGAGGTCTGTCGAGGATCGATTCGTCAGTCAGGATCGCGTGGACTCGACGCGTATTCGCGGTTTGGAGATCGATTGTAGGGTTGGTCTACGTTTCTTCTAGAGTCTCTGGCACGTATCATGGATTTTTCTGCCACTCATGATTGATTCTGACGAACAGTTGGCTGCGTTTGTACGATTTCACCCGCGAGCGAGGAATTCCGTGATCATCCATTGTTGGGAATGTTATTCATGACCTGTTCGAATCATTCGGTACCGTCACGATATTCATGACGCACTCTCCACGTTCCATTGTGGTTTACGGGTCTTTCTTATTCGATCGTATCTGGGAAATTCTTGGTAAAACTCTGTTGCCATAACTTATCAGAGAGAAGGAGGAAATATCTGAGATACGTCAATGGTAATTTTTGGAAACTGTGAAAGGAATGAGATACCACTTAGTATCCTTATCATCGCTTATTAAGAAATCGTTTCCTTAATAGATATTCGTAGGTAGAAATTTTTTCGTGTTTAAACGAATTAAATTACAATTAAACGAATTATTTTTTATTTTTATATATTCTCGCGTTTCCTTTGAAAACCTATGCTGTGGTATCCTTCGCCTAATTCAGGATCCGATGTACAAAACACTTGGAAGAAAATTGAACTAGATCGAGTAAAAAAGTACCCTCAGACCGCAGCAAGATCGATCTATTCACGTGTCTATCGTCTTCTAATGAGACTCTACATCCTGCCTCTATTTTCCTAAAAAAAAGTACAAGCGTAGAGAAAGAAAGAGCGTAAATTTAATTCTGGAAACGTGTATCGAATTGCTCGCGGCAACACTTGGACGATAATCCGCACGGAGCATGGAGCACGGGAGAATTTTAATTCGGGCGTCGCGACTAGAGCACCGAGTCGAGTGGAAAATGAATTCGAGTGAAATGGGTGTGGATGCAGGGAAATACTTTGCGAACGACGAGAACGATTTGAAAATATTTAAAATTTAACAAAATTCTATAAAATGTTTAAACTTCACGGCAGAAGGAAGCTACATCTTCTAAAAATTTTAATTAAAATTTCCAAAACTTCCTAACTTAAATTAAAGTCGAATAAAATGTCGAATCTCTTCGGGATATGGGAATACTTCCATTATAGTATTTTCAGAGAGTCCATAGGGAATTCAAAGTACACGTGCCCTATAATTCTAATATCAGTCACGTATAATTCGATATCAGTTGCGTATCGAACGTCCGAGGACGAAATTGTATAAAGGACATTAAAATTCCTTCGACTAGCTGCAGATTAAATTAAACCAGGGTTAATATCGATATCTGGGTTAGAAGTAGTTCGAGTCCTGGAAATCAATTGCGAGTACTCTTCGTGGGGAATTGCTTGAACATGGGATTGGACGCGATTATTAGTAAAAGGCAATTTACCGATTCGATGGAGAAATGGACCCCATGCACGACTTTGTTGTGTCTTATCTTCTACTTGATTCCGATCTTCCTAATTATCTGTCCATCCCATAAAACAAAAACCACTGCAGTGGTTCAAACAATTAAAAGTACCCATAATGTCCACGATAAGAAACCTTCATTTTATCCAACCAGCTCTTCACTGTCCTGCACGAAGAAATTTTTCAAAATGATGATAATATAAGCGAAACGTTTGATTATGAAATAAAACAGGAAATAAAAGCGTCCTCAACGAAAGATTTGACTTTTGTCAACACCAGTGACGCAAAATAATTTATCACTGATTCAGAGCATCCTCAACGAAAGATTTGACTTTTGTCAACACCAGTGACGCAAAATAATTTATCACTGATTCAGAATTTCATAGGATGCACGGTTTTATGACGCACAGTTTGTAATTCTAGAGCAACGGGGAACTATATGGCAGAAAAATGTAAATTACGTGCAACTACGAAGATATCATTTAAACATGAGAAAGCGGAAACTTTCCCCGCGATAACGTCGACGTAAGCTTTCTGCTCTATAACCGCTGAAAGCGATTAAAGCATTCCCCATGGAGCCCCAAAAAGGAGATCGAGAACCACTAATAGCGGAAGATTATTAATTTAGGTTGAAGATGATGAAGAAAAAAGTTATCGCAAGGATTATAAAGATTTCCAAAAATATAATTACATATTACATGGTGAATTTTTGGAAATAGGAAATGGAAAATTCATTTAACCATAAAATTATCATCCTATTTTCCTCTTATTAGCTTACTTACGAAATGTCAATCGAGAGTACCGATTGAAAGGATTCTACCACGTCAATGCTAAGAATTGCACTTATGACATTTGCATTGGGCTCGAAGAATAATTTATCACCTGACCTTTGGCTATGTACATGCAGATCTTTAGGTCTATTGAAGCTTAAAGCTAACGCAAACTCGAAAACCTGTTACAAAGAAACTCTTGGCTGCAGAACACGCAGACATGAGACCCAAACTGTGAAACTCAGACATGTAAACTATGCCCTTGATTATACAAAGGTTATGGGACCTCTCGTCTATTGTTCCAAAGTAGTAGAACCTACTACTATTCTGAGACTGTATGGTTTCGAGCTTCGTGATACCTAATAACAAATTTCAGATCAGTGGGTACGAGACGCGAGACTTCGAAACTCTGTATCTTGGACATCGAACTTCAGATCTGACTCAGTTCTCGATCTCAACCTGGACTCTACCTGGTGACCACGTGCTGAGGTTCAAAACATAAATTTGTGTCAGTGAATTCTTGGTCCAAGATCAGAGTCCAGATTCCAAAGCCCAGAGCCCAGATTCCAAAGTCCAGAATTCAGAATCCAGAGTCAAAACTCCAAAGCCCAGAGCCCAGAGCCTATAATCTACAATCTAGAGTCAAGAGTGAAGAGTCCAGAGTCTAGAATCCAGAGTCAAGACTCCAAAGTCCAGAGTCCATAATCTAGAATCCAAAGTCAAGAGTCCAGAATCCAGAACCCAGAGCCAAAACTCCAAAGCCCAGAGCCCAGAGTCTATAATCTACAATCTAGAGTTAAGAGTGAAGAGTCCAGAGTCTAGAGTCCATAGTCAAGACCCCAAAGTCCAGAGTCCAAAGCCCAGAGTCCATAACCTAGAATCCAAAGTAAAGAGTCCAGAATCCAGAACCCAGAGCCAAAGCTCCAAAGCCCAGAGCCCAGAGCCTATAATCTACAATCTAGAGTCAAGAGTAAAGAGTCCAAAGTCCAGAATCCAAAGCCCAGCGCACAGGGTCCATAATCTAGAATCCAAAGTCAAGAGTGAAGAGTCCAGGGTCCAGAGTCCAAAGTCCAGAGCCCATAATCTACAACCCAGAGTCCTGAGTTCAAAGTCCAGAGTCCACGATTTTAGACTTATGTCTATGGTGGTATCGTGTATTAGCTGTGTAATCTTCGTTCAAGATCTGAGATAATGGATCTACGGACTTGTATTTTAAAAATTTCCGAATGCCAGGTCGTAAAACGAATTTGGTTTATACGGTATAATCTACAGACTTCAAATGAACTCCTGCCAAGTCATTATACTCGATTTTCAAGGAGTACAAATTCACAAGACTATCGAGTGGACTCAGACCAGTGTCTCCACTTTAAAGTTTACGACATCCGTGATACACATCGCATTTAGGATACGCAAATATGAAGCAAGCTGATTCATCTGATCTGAGAAGTGGTCCTAGTTCAAGGTACTGCATCTTCTCATAGTTGGACGCAAGTTTGGACGATCCTTTGCGAAATTCGTGGAAAATTATTCGCCCTATGAAACTTCTGAATACAAATTACACCAATACCCTCTAATTCGACGCATTAATATTCCAAGAGGAAACGTCAAGGATGTGCCAGGCGACTCTTCAACTTTCACCAGACGTTCGCTCTGAACGCAACTTCATCCACGAAGGCAAAGCTTCGTAATATAGATTTCAAGCTTCCCCTATCGATGTAGACAAGCTTTCCGCTTGCAAGCACGTAACTACGCGGACGTGATACCCGTGACAGAGACAATACGTGTCATCGATCATGACAAGATTCTTGAACGATTCTCGGATATATGCTCGACGAAAAATTTCTCCTCTGTAAGTATAATGTAACCTAACCTAGCGTAAGACAACTTCGAACATGAGCTAATCTGAGATATTCTAGATAGAAAACTAGTCGGTTTTCAGTATCTGACAGAGGAATCGAACTATACTGAAACCGTTTAATAAATCGAATTAGATCAATCAATGGATCCACTGAATTTCTCTTTTGTTGAAATTAAGAAAAGAAAATTACGCTAATTTGGACCATATTTTACATTAATATTCTTTAATTTATTTAAGGTTGTTAAATACTTTGATGGTCGAGAAGGTGATTATTTAATCGACTGATGCATTGATAATAGAGAGAAAGGCTTCACGAGTTGAACAGAAATTTGCAAATTGAAGCGGAAACGGAAGGAAGGGATGGAGAACCTGCTTCGTACTATAAAACGCGATGTTAATAAGCATGAAAAGAAAAAGAAATTCTCACGTTTATTCTTCTGTCGTGCGAAATCCACAGAGGAATTAATAAGGTCTAATGAACGCTGAATTATCGAGCATTCATTGCCTTATGAATGTTGCTCGTAAATATGGCGCGATCGCATGGATACGAATCGAACAACTTTTGAATATTAAATACCCAAATTAAAATTCATAAGGTCGGTATCCAAGCCTGCAACGTTGGAAAGGTATTCAAGATTTTCTTAAATTAAGAATTTCAACACTGCAAAAGAGTTTTCTCTCCTAATTCCTGTCATTTGATATTTATTTAGAAACCAAGATTACCAAGATTTATTTCGAAAATTTTCTATTATTTTTGATTCTTAAATAAATACTTTATTTATGACAAAAATCAGAATTAATTTGGATAGGATCCAAAAATGAACGTTTCTGTTTTTAAATTTGAAGTGGAATAACGACTCGAGAGAAGTAAAAAATTTGACAACTCGAAATACAAATTTCCCTGTGAGATCTGATAAATATACGTGCGAGATATGATAAATATCGAGTTTGAAATAACAACTCTGAAGGAAAATAATGATTCAGGATTTGCAAAATTCGTCGGATATCTGTTTCACATCGTGACAATTAAACGTCGAAGAATTTGTCACTGAACATTTTCGATGGATATATTGACTGCCGGAAACGATGAAAAAGCAACAGAAACGTTATCGTGATCGTTCAATTTACCAGTCGGTCTCGCAAACGAGTCGGATTTTTTACGGTACCACGTAACACATAGAGGAAAATTAAGGGAAATTTGCCGAATTCGCGCGGCCAGCGCGTGAAATGAAAATGAATCTCGTGCAGGACTGGTCCCGGTCGAATCGTTCACAATTTGTGTCAATCAGTGCCTTTTAGTCGACACTGTTAATTCACGTGGGAAAAATCACTATCTATGCTATAGTGAAGCGATCAAAAAATAAGACGAGCTTTATTCCGATAGAGAGAAAAATGAAATCAGCATACCTATGCCAAAATAGAAACGTGTGATATCCTATGACATATTCTAGCTAACCAAATCCCTTCTTCTAAAAAGAAAAGAAGAATAATTATATATATTTCTAGAAGAAATTTCACAAAATATTTGTGACACCGAAGAAGAAAGAAAATGGAAACAAATCTTATTTCTATCTTCTTTCTTTCATTTTTATTATTTGCAAATTCTGATTTGCAAATTTGCTAACTCCTATGAATCGAGAAGAAAAGAAGAAAATTTTCTGAACGACTGCACGAGATGCATCGAAGTAACGCATATGATAATTCCTTTTATGCGAAATCTTCTTATGCGACAAAAACATTTTCAAGTCGGGTGATAAATAAGGGATAAGTATAAATAACGAATAAAATTGACGTCGCGTCGTGACCGCGGGCAGGAAGTAATTTCGCAATCTTTTTCGCGTTATGGCACGACGGCCAAGTCCTTTTAATGCCATTAACGAGATCTAATAACGTCGATGCTGTGTCGCCCCCGCAAACGGCACGCTAATTACTTTCAAGCCAATTACATTTTACATTCGAGTGCGGCGGGATACGCGGTTTGCCCTAGCTTTGAAGCAAAGCATCCTTTTTACGTCTAACTAGCCGCCATTTCTGTAATTCTCGGACTCTGACACGGTTTCGTAGCCTGTGTACATACCGGAAGCTGGTTCGAGAAATAAGGATTCCCTTGGGAAGACCACGATGTTCTCATCGTTTATTAATACAACGATCGAAAAATTTATCTGTCAAATAAAACGAGCATTCTTTTCGTCATTCACGAGATCGATGGTCAACTCGGTTTTATATCGAGTCATCGGGAGAATTATAATATAAAGAGTCAATAAAGAAATTCGCATTTACGATTTAAATACGTGAGAAAAAGAATTAATATAATTTTTGAGATTTCGATAAAAATTGTGGGAACTGTAGCTATGCAAACTTGACGAAAAATAGATACATGAATACTGGGCTGTTCGTGGGAGTATGGACATATCGATGTTCAAAATGAAATACTATAGGAATAAAGATTTACCAAGTGTGAGTAAATGGATAAACTAATAAGAAGATTTATTTAACACAATAACAGCACAACATAAATTATAACTAAATCTCGTAAAATAAATTCGCTTCTAACTGCGATACAATCTCTCGAGGACTCTCTCACACACAACGTCTATATGTAATGACAGTCATTCAGCTACTGATTGTTTTTTGAGATTCTCTGTCATACTCGTCACACACACATTCTTCCACACAAACATTCCTCGCACTCATACCACTCATTCTATGACAACCACTACCACACCAAGAAAGTAAAAGATATCGTGAAAATGAATTAAAAATTCTGGAATTTATAAATTTGTATCGAACAGGAGACAGAAGGGTAATTAATGGGATGATAAAATTTCGTTCATGTTTCTTCGCGTTCATAGCCTATTTTAAATTCCAGCCATCGCTGGGTAAATGGTTTCCCATCTAAGATGATTATTTTCCCGGAAGATATTCCTCGAGATTAAAAAGTGAAGGGAATAAAAAAATGAAGACACCATATTCTCACCCTGACAGGGTATAAAATAATGAAAACTCTGCAAGCACACGATAAAAGCCGCTTATCTTCGGGTTTAAAAGATTTCACCGGAAATCAAGAGAGATTAGCTGTTTCCCTGACAAAGTATTTAATTACCTCGTCCACGTTGTTACGGTTTCCAGTCAGACGCAATAAGGGCATACCATCTGGGATCTTTAATCAAAAGTCGAGCTCTCGAAAGACTTTGCAACAATTCTCCCAACTTTGATTTAACAAGCTCTCTCGATGTTCGAGTGGGAAGTCGGCTGGAGCCTCTGCGTAGGCGAATCAAGGACTTCGAGTCCTCCGGAGGTCCAACCGGTACTGTCGTTTATTCAGCGTCGACTTCCTCTTTGTTACACGCACGTGTATCCCCACTCGCGGCTTCTTTGTCCCTTTCCAATCGTTTTAAGGAAATTTCTATCATTTTCTCCGCAAATTTTTACTCGCCGGTTGACCAACTTCCATATCTGACCGTCGAATTAAAATTACACGCAAATTCCCACGTTTTCATATTTTTACTAAAATCGGAAGGTATAAACGATATAATATATAGAACACACTCTTTATAATAAAATATTAAAATGTTACACGAGTAAATGTTAATATTTTATTAACTTTATAACGTCCCAGCCTTTTAATTTGATTAAAAATAAATTTATTCAAGTATTATTATAAATTTTATAATTAATATTAATTTAGTACACTTTGTATGCATTATTCTACCGTGTTCTTCGTGTGTACGTTATTTTACCAAATATCTGCTTCTTTCTCATTAATTCTAGTAGTATTTGTAATATCATAAATATATTTTTGAAATATTTAATAATATGTAATACTCGTTTATTTCTTTAAGTGGCTTATATGTAACGAGTACTTGTAATGGCTACCTACGTAATTTGCATAAGCAGGTGAATATTAGCAACACGAGTATTTCGTCGACGTCACTCTAGTATTAAGTCACTCACGGTGTGTGTACAGTGTTCTATACGTATTTAATAGTAATTTAACCAGCCAAGGACAATTCGTCATTTGCTACGTAGCGCGGTAATTACAACAGTGGATCTTTAGCATGTGGCCCTAATTCGATGGCCAGGGACTGCACTTTCATTATTGTCCTGTTTAACTCGAATTCATTTTGTTCATTACGCGATAACACGCACGATATTGAAAATTTTCAAGCGAACTGGTAATTATTACCCGGACGACCTAATAATTATCACGTTGCCTGATATTTGCGATACTTTGAAGTGTGACATATTTTAATTACGCCTCCCCTGTGTCGGGTATTTCCAATTAATCGACAGGTCCATTTACGAAACGTTTCGATAAATTGCCTCGTTACTGAAATGTTTTTACTCTTGAGAAAGTATGTTCGTTAAAGTCGCTCGCAGAGGAAATCCTGGCAACTTTGAGAACTTTTAAAGGAAGTATCTTAACACGTTCCGTGAGACGAGAAAATCGCGAGTTTTCGCCGAATTTACGACCGAAGTCAAACAATCGTTTCAGAGTAGATAATTACGGAAAAATGGCGGTCCTTAAAATAACTCGGTTCCTGATTCTTTGATATACTTATTAAATACAGGATCAAAAGAATATTTTTATTTCCCTGTCACTAACTTTTAAATTATAAATTAGATTCGTGTGTTAATTTTAATGCCTATAACCCATTCGAATTATTAATAGGACAAGAAATAATCATAATGGATAGGTGCAGTGTGAGTGAAGAAAGAGGAATGAGATAAAAGATAGAATATCCTATAAATTAAAAAGAAATAAACAATCAGAGCTGTGTAATACAATACTACCCAAGTATCTTAAATTATCTACATCTTTCAATAATATCTAAATCTAATATACAATACTATAAAAATACACAGTGAAATGGCTAAAGAGAAAGGGAAAGTAGAATAGGACAGTAACATCCAAACTAACACCGATATTAATGGATACGTGAGAGTAAGAGATGATGAGTGTAATTATTTGAAATAATTCGTGAAGCAAATCCATGAATATTATTATAATTATACTCATTATAATCATAAAAATACATAACCACTAGTCGTAAATACTCGTGACATCCTTACCAGTGTAATTAACAACCGAATTAAGATAAACGACACGAGCTGTCGTACGTCAAGCGAATCATAACTAATAAATCAGTATGCCATACTAGAGGTTAATAAAATCTATGATAAATATCCAAAGCAAGAATCGACGTCTAATTATTCACTACGAGCCACCAGGATGAATGAAATCTAGGGGTACCTTTCACGGTGTATCTCTGCTTTCACTCTACGTACAAAATACGCTTCGAGCAAGCACTCACTCAACAAGAAACACAACGACTTTGTATACAATGGCGGGATTCACTGGCCGTTAACGCGATTTCGCTGTCATCTTCCTTCGACCCCGTGTATCCATCGAGAATGGTAATGGATCGCGTGGCAATTAGAGCGAGAGCATTTTTCCGTCCTAACGCCTCGTATTTCACATAGAAAATTCCTCATTTTCCGTCAGATTAAGGCCGCTACGTGCCAGTTCCCTTTCACGGCTTCGTCCTCGTCCAGCCACCTGATATTCCACGCATACGTGCCTGTAATTCGTCCGCCATCATGGACCCGGCCGAGGCCATCGTACGGCCGTCTCGCCTCAAATCCGTACGAAATTACACCGACGAGGGTGATGGGAAAAAGGGGAAGAAGAACGCGATTCGGGGCGGAAACAGTGCGATCAAAACGAGAACACGTGACCGAAAAAATCGCGCAGGACGAACCGTCGGCTGAACCAGGACGATTCCGAGAAATAACGCGGGATGGAAAATTTTTTAGGGGTGCCATAGGTGTCGTTGCACCACGTTTTGCAGATGGATGAATGAGATCCGCGGAATTCTTTTTTGGATAAAAGAGTAATAGATTCGACCTTTTTGCAGTGAAATAAATTGTTCGATGCACGGTGATCGGACAGAACAGGTTGTCAAACATGTTTTTGTTTGGTCGACAGATTTCCTTTCTTGGAAAATTTTGGATTTTTGGAACGAATTGTCTGTTACGGTTTATTCTATTATTCTATTAATTTAGTTTTTATTTATTTCATTTTTAACAATTTGTTAAGTAATTTGGAATTTTTCAGGGAAATTTTAAGGTTGTCTAGTTATTTTTGGGTTTAGATAGCTGATGTTTGTATAATAGACATGATTTTATTGCCTTGAGAAATTTGTTTATTTTTGTGGGTATTTCAGAATTTTTTAGAATTGTAATAATTATTGTGTAATAATTAGTAAACTAATTTAGAAAAATTTTCTTCGGAAAATAGAAGTTAAGCATCCATAACGAAGTGCCAGGTTTAAATCAGCAATATATTCTGCTGTAATATTTCTGATGGACATGTCGAAATCTATGTGAAAACATCGGAAATTATCGTGAAATACGACGAAATATTAATTATTCGTTACATAGATATGCTGATTATACTCGTTGATCAGAGACGAGTTACAAAACGCTCGGAACGATCGAAACGGGATGAAATTACGATTATGGAGTGCATAAAGTCCGTAAAGCGTAGACGATGATGGGAATATAACGCAATTTACCGAGATTAAAAAGTTTGATGGATGCGCAGGACGATCAAAATAAAATACAAGTTGAACGGATTAAAAAGTTTGACGAATGGTCACGAAGATCAAAATACGATGTAACTTAGGCAGACTAAAGAGGTTGCGGAGTGAGCGGCTTCGTCAAAATAAGGTCCAACTTTGGAAGATTAAAGTTTGACAAATGTGCAGTGGACTTAAAGTGCAAAGGAGGAAGAACTTTGGCGTGAAATAAATATTACTGCTATAATAAAACACCTATCTAATATGTCATCCACAACTTCCGATACGATAAATCAAGTTTATATCCTTCCATTGGAATGATCAAATTTATCGTACAAATCGACAAACCGAAAAGTGTACATCGACATACTATAGTAATTAATAGTAGTTTCTAAAATCCCCTAAATTTCCTGAAAAATTCCCCATATAATACTTTCACTTATTCCATTTTAATATCAATTTAGTGTTCCAATTATTTAAATAATCTAAAATAAAAGACATTGTACGTGAACAATATGCAGGGACGAAGAGTGGAGATAAAAATGACTGAAAGTGTAATTATTTCCTTAAAACCGATCTTTATCTAAGTAAATATATCAGTGAATAAAGAAGGATCTGTTATCGGAATAATTAATACAATTTTTAGTATTTCGTATCTGATGTGAAATATTTGTTATTAGGTGAAATGTACCTAACTTCGTGTACTCGTAATCACATTTCTCGTTTGATTATGACAAGAGTCTAACTTGCTCTTCACTTCTAATAAACTACACGATAGGCTTGCAACCTTCCTCGAAATATAAAAATCATTCGAATATTAATTAATACGATTAAAAAATATCCAAACAAAACTATCGTAAAATCATTTAGAATAATATAACACGCGCAATAAAGAAGATTTTCAGCTATCTTTTATTTTTACTGTGAAAATAATTTTCATTAAATTTGCAAAATTATTCGAAATAATTTAAATGTCATAGCTGACGAAACTTTCGGTATATCGATATAATTCTCGCAATTTCTGTCGAAACCTCTGAACTTCACGTGCATCTCGTTTAATAATTACACAATGCACACGATGGTCGACCTGGACACTAAACACATTCGGATCAATATGAATTACCATGCGTGCAGTACGAGCCATGCAATTCGGGGAACCGATATCTAGCTAGTGCATTAGTCGGGGTCGTGGCTCATAATGCCCACATTAATCTGACGAGGCAGCATCCCGGGAGCTGAAGCACATTCGCGTTAAGGGCTTGCAGCAATTGCAGCTGAAAAATCGCACGTCTTATCCCGTGGTTGCTACCCTATCCTTCGTCGTGCACCAGATAACGTAAGAAGCTAAACTCGGGAATACAAGAGAGGATAAAAATTAGCCAACACGACCCCGAATTTACTATCCACGATCGTTTGATCACCGTGCTCCCTGCCATGTTTCGAATTCTCGCGAATTTCTCTTTTGCGATACCGTTTAAACACGACCGTAATTTACTGGCAGGAAAACCTGATCGAAAATGAGATCTATGACCAAGATTGGTCGATGATTGTTTCCAATGTACGATCAGAGTAAATCGAAGTGTCCAAGTGTTGGAAAAATTGCGACTGAGAGTATAGAAGCATGAAGGAATTTTAAATTTGCGAAGAAGAATGATGGATTTAGATAAAAAAGAAGAGATTCTTAAATTTTCGCGAATATTCTATTTATTTTTGCTTTGAGGAGGCGATTTTACAAGATTTAGTAGTGTAAGTCGAAAGGAGTCTGAGAAATTGCCTTTGTACATTAATTGTCTTTTTTCATCTCAATTTAGGAAGCAAATGAAATTCTGCGAATTCGAAAAAATAATTCAAGTAATAATATATAGATATTTTAATAGGATTCTGTCCAAAAATTAAAATCCGAATTTATTATAAAATCTAATTACCTAACGTTATTTGGTACTGCTTCTGAATTAGACTAATTAATTGACGAATAATAAAATTGCAAATTGATCAGACTCCATTACCTATGATTATGCCTACGTTTGATGAGACATCCTATATATATTTACAAATTATGTTTTCCATCGATATTACTACAAAATTATGCGAATATTTTGATACATTGATGAAAATTAATAAAAATATTTCGCACACTCTTAATACCTTGCACCTAAAATTCTTCCACGACGCCAATTCTCACCCTTCTACCAACCCTTTCACCCCGGCGTTCCAATATTTCCACCACGATTCTCATTTCGTTCGGGCCATCGTCATTAGCAATTCCTGCAGTCTCGATCTCTCATCAACTCTTGGTGCACCGTCTTCCACGCGAAGGTAGGTCTCTGCTAATCACGTTGACCAACCACTCTAGACTCGCAAAATGGATGCCAACGTCCATCCGCGTGACTCGTCGGTGTCATTCGTGCATTATCCACGAGCCGACGAAGAGTCTTCGCGATTGCGTTAGCCCCGATCTCGGACCATCCCTAGATCGACGAGGGGAAACGTGTTTCCTCGACGGATGGCAGGGCAAACGTTGGTCCGGATCATGGGAAAACAAATCGAACTGGTGTTCCGTTGAACCGGATGACGAGATTGCCCGTGGGAAAGGACAACTCGATATTGATACAATGCGATGGAGATGGACAGACGGACACAGAGAGGAGAGGATGAATGTGATCGCGTGCGTGCGAAATTACGATAGAGGAAGGATGATGCTTCGAGTGCAGAGGGTGAGAGAAAGAGAGTGAGAAAGAGAGAGAATGGGAAAGGTGCGGGAGCGAGTAGGTGAAAGAGGTAGAATGGACGATCAGTTTTTATTATCTGCCCTGTTAACGATCCCCATTGAAGAGTCGAAGGTTAGAGCGAGACTCTCGTTTACGGAAACGCTGAATAGAGAGCTTTCATACGGTGTGTCGGGTGCTTGGAGCGAGATGGGAGAGGAAAATAAAGGGGCGGAGACTTTTTCACGGGGAAGAATCGGAACCTGTATGAAGAGGAAGCAATCTAGTTATGCTTCTCTTCTTGCTATCACGGAGTAATTCGAGTAATTTCATGGAAGGATTACGTGGAGGATGTAGTCTAGATCGTTCGTAGTTGGAGCACTTGCATCCTCGTGACCTCGATAAAGACTACTGAGAAATTACGCTTTCTTGGATATTTTTCTTTCCTGTTATTAATTACTCGGGGATTAAATTGTGAAAATTTCACTAGGAATTATAAATCGAGGAGAAATAATTAATCTTCCTTGATCTATAGGAATATTTACTTCCCCTTGCACTGCATGGTGTTAAGTGTAACAGTTAGACACGATGTACATACGGAATATGTAAATAATAAATTTAACCTTTCTTGTTCTTTGTTCAACGTCCTCTTATTTAGTGTACATAATGTTGGAAATTATCGTCATTAATAGCCCCTGGATTTTCTACCTATATACATATGCGGTATATCTTAGAAATACTATTGCACTTTCTACAGTAGATTTGCCCAAATATCAGAGCACATTTAAAACGTAGAATTAATACCAAATTATTGTATATTAAATAAGAAATAAATTGGAAAATCGGAAATGAAAACTCAGTTTAATGCTTAATATAATTTAAAACGTAGCATGAGTTTATAATAACAGCACAATTAATTAACGCATATCAATTAAAAGGAAGATTAATGAACTTCGTGAACCTCGATCTGATAATTTCCATCTCGCGTTCAAGTAGACCAACCTCTGACACAACCGAAGTAATACACCCCATTTTAGTCACTGTCTTAATTGTCACGTTGCACTTAGTATTACCTAAGTTAGTATTACCCCTCATCCTTGTATAATAATTCTATACCACCCAAGTGCTTTCAATCGGAGAAACGAATTTAAAGGAAAAATAATTTGAAACAAAAAAAAAAGAGAGAAAAAAGAATGATAATTCTCAAAAGAAAGTGCATTCCACGATCAAACAAATTTACCTGTCTCGTTGAATAAACGACGAATAAACGTGCGATTAAAGCGTGAAGCAAAGCGATCCGACGAATTATTAATCGCTCGAGTGTAGCAGGTTCAAAGCAGAAATCCACTATCTGCCAGAGTGAACTAATCTCACGTTCGTGTGAAGCTTCTTTCGATTCTATAGAACGCGGTACTTTCGTTTCCATAAGCTTGTCTTCGCGCATCTTTGCCGCCATCGCCATTATTATCACGGGATTCAGATTTTTGTTTTTCCTTTTTTATTCCTCGAAACGCGATCTTCGTGAAGGTTATATGATAAAGCGAGCCTGAATGAAAGAATCGCGATGATTCGAACATGAAAAGAGGAAATTTTCACGAGTGTTGTTCATCGAATCATTTCCATGGGATTTCTCATCCGGGAGATGATGGATTTCGTTGAAAGGCGTCTCAGTCATGGAATCTCGTGTTCCAAGTACACGAGTGAATGCTTGGGGTTTTGAAAAAAATATCACGTATTACGCAATTTGTTATAGTTGGAAACGGAGACTTTGACTGTTTAAAAAAGACTCGAAAGAATTCGAGAAACGATTTAGAGTGTATAACTGAGTTAATTTTAGTAGTAGAATTATTCCATGAGAAGCATTTAACCTACGGATTGGTAATTCATTTAACGTAATTAATATTCTGCTAGTGAGTGACGTTCTTTGGCTACCTGCTTTAGAAATGGTGTCGAGTATCTTTCTAATGCTCCTGTCATTCCCTATTCACTGCTTCGCAAAACTGATTCCTATTCCTGACTTGTTTCAAGTAACAATCCCATTTATTACGAAATCTCCGAAAGAAATCTAAAGCTGTCTACTGAAAAATAATCTTTCCCTCAATCGTATCAGAATAATTGCCTCCATTTCCATCCCGAACCGAAATTATCGAAAGAACGCCAACTTGCGAGTGAATGGGACCAAAGTACAATCAAATACGCACACCAGGCTGGACCTAAACAGTCAAAGTCACCGGTGCCGGCTATAGCCGTGAAAAGGGCGAAAAGAGCGACAGACAGAGAGCGTATGTGTGCGAGCGCAGCATCATCTGGACGGGACCTTGCTTGTGTGTTGAAAAGTGACGGTGAAAGAGGTGGCGAGACAGAAAAGCGAGCAAAGAAAGAAAATCCGAGAGAAAGGAGAAAAGGAGGAAAAAAATAAAAAGAAAAGAGAGAGGGGAAAATGAGAGAGAAAAGAACGAAAGAAAGCGAGGAATTCCCGGAGGGTCGAGCGAATGGGCTAAACGAGAGGGAGAGAAAGAGAGTGAGAGAGGCAACCCGTCGGGGTTCTGTCTTCTTCGCAGGTCATCGGAGCTGTACCGTCGAGGCACCTTCTCGAGCCACGGAGGGTCCTTGGAGAAGGATGCCCCGGGACTGAGCGCAACCTCAACGACCTCGGAGTCCTTGGAGAGCAATGGCCTCGATACCGAGATACCAGCTGCCGCCAGGAGACCCCGTAGTACAAGGGGTTCGCAAAAATGGAGTAACGTACGCGCTGTCATGGCGCTATATTCCTCCCTTCGCAAGATCAAGAGGTACTCCCGTCATTGCTCGATATGGACGGTAACCTCTGAATTGCACTCTCACCCGTCACTCCGCCACTCGACTACACGCCGGTACACACACCCCGACCCGTGTACATACATGGTCTACACCAGACTACAGACCTTCACACGCTCATAGCTACACTAGAAGGGTATCGCCACTGCCTACGGGTTACGGTTCAACCGTGGACTGCAGGGATGGGTGCATTTGTCAGGGGTCTGAAGGTTTAGCGACGAGGGTCTCGGGTAAAAGTGTACATTGGGACGTACCGGTAGTCGTGTGCGAGGAAGGGATATAACCAAGGTCACTGAGCTGCTGATGAATTGGTTAAACAGGCAACGAGTTGTGTTTGATGTCTTGGTGTCCTAGATGATTGATCCTGTACTTAGTTACGGCATCTCATAGTTCTTAGTGAGACTGTGTACACCTCTGCTAGTGTCTGCTAGTTCCTTTGCACTTAGCTTTAGATGGTAGAGACACGGAGAGATGCAGAAATATTTTTTACGTTTCAAAGGTAGATGTATAGTTAGCAAAATGATGCCTTAGATCGTCCTATTTAGATCACGGTAATACGATGAATTTGAATACGTTTCAATACGTATAGTTAGCAAAATGATGCCTTAGATCGTCCTATTTAGATCACGGTAATACGATGAATTTGATACAACAAACGGCAAGTACAGCCTTTTGGTACGACGTATCGAATAGTTGTACTTATGTATGATCGTTAATGTACACTTTTACTAAATGCAGGTATAGGGGGTGCTAAGGAATAGATAGATTATCGGTGTCATAATACAAGACGGGATAAGGAAAAATGTTGCGACAACGTGAATCAACTTCATTCGAATTATATCGGAATTTCCTGTCCCGGAAACGCGATTCATCTCGGTCTCTTGTATTATGAAAGCATGAAATTGCCGCTGACTATGCACTTTCTGTTACTTCACTATTTCCTCCCTTGTAATAATTTCAACGTCGCCTTCTTCCTATAAGAAACTTAGGAAAAACGGATTTTCGTAGTAATATAAATAACCAGCTGCTGCACAGCAAGATTCCATCCTGAGACTTTCAAATCACAATGTTTCTTAGCATTTTCACGCTACGAAGACGACTATAAAATCTACCCCTGGTCCATTAATCGCACGCGCTTTGTTTCCTAAAATATTAATCACGAAACTTCACTACTTCGCTCGCCAAAGGACTCGCCCTCTACTCGCAAATCCTCTCTCAAGATAAACTCACGATCGAACCAACTTTTCCTGTACTTTTATCAAAAGCTTATAACGAGAACTTCGAACGAGCATGATCGCTTACAGCAAAGTTCTTCGTCATGCTCGATACCGAGAAATCCGATATTAAAGGGTCACATTCTTTTCGATCTTTCTAGGTACAACGATTCTCTTTAAAATTCCTAACTTCCTAACTAGACATGTAACAAGGACAAGGAATTACAGCTATTCGAGCGTCAAGTGATCGTTAAATAGGTAAAACATCCCTAGATCCCTAGACAGCATGACTCATAGGTCTAGGACCTTCGATCCTTGCTCCTTGGTCCTTCCACTTTGATATATTTACAGTTTCCAACTACTCCACTAATCATAGGAAATGGACAAGATACGTCTTCGTCTTACCTAACCTAACCTGAGGTATCTTACCTAATCTCAAGTGTAAAATCAAGTGTACTATCTGAAGTATCTTATCTAAGCTGAAGTGTAAAATACTCGATATCAACTACCAAAGAGTTAATCTCTCAAAGAACCCGCACGCCTAACCACCTAACTGTTTCTCATAGTCTATTCATAAATAAAATATATTTCCCATCACCAATATCAATTATCAAACAATAAATCTTACATTCAAACCATACGTGCATCCACTCAAACTACGTCTCACGCTCCCACCACCATTACAAACTCCATGCATACCCCTCTCCGCCATTTTACTAACCTGCAAACCGAGCTGACCTCACTAGGCTGGCAGGAGTCGTAGTTGAAAAATCTGCACACGTGCGAAAGTCGAAGGTATCCAACTGCGACCGTTGAACAATACGTTGTCGTCCTGTTGCTTCCTGGAACTGAAAGCAAACCACGATACGGTAAAAGTATCCGGTGATTCTTGTTTACAAGCGCCACGCACTGGGAAAGTCCACGTGTTAACCGTAGCTCGGCCAGCGACCGCTCGCGGCGCTGCGTTCGTCTTTCTCCCTCTAGCGGCGGCTGGCGGAACTACACGCGTACACGTACGTAAATAAACGTTCCACTCGGCCTCGTCAGGGCGTAAATCTGACCGGGGATTCACCGGCGCGGAAGCCAGTGAACCCGAGCAACGAAACGGGTCGCTTGCCTTGGAAACGGAGAAGAAACGACCAACCAAGCCGCGGGGTATTTTGTTTTTCCTCTGATCCGTAGTCAACTCTCGTTGCTTTGATATTCCCGGGACCACTTTCACGGGGAATTCCGGCCAAGACGACGCCGTGTTCCCCACGATCTCTCCCGGGACCGGTTTCCACAGCCTTTAATCCCTTCTGCGAGATTTCTTCGACGTCCTTGTTACTTACGAGCCTACTGTTAATTGGAATATTGCGCGTTTTAAGCCTCCTCCGTTGTGTCTCTACTCTTTCTCTTTCGATTAGGGAAGCTTTAACTCGTCGAGGTATGAACTCGTTTTTTCGTGGCGACTCTTAAAGGAGCCGAACGTGACCCGACTGCCTTTATTTCTCTGTAGCTTGCGGTTTGCTCGCGGTTTCGTGTTTGGGAAACGTTTGCGAAATACTTGCGAGAATTCGAGGCTCGCGAAGACCTTTTTCGCGCATCGTGGGAATTTTATGCGGTAACGTGTTTCGGAAATTCCTTTGATATCTGTCCTTTCGTTGATGGCTGGAATCGTTGGCACCCGATACCGGAAACTGTGCGATAACGGGAACTATAGTCACGTTATACATCAAATCTCTCAGAGCTTATATTGCATACTAATAACGTGAACAGTCACCCAAGCTTAATTATTAGATTGCACAACTAGAAGTGGCTATAGTCATTTACTAAAATTTCGAAATAATTTGAATATAATAGAGAGACCAGTAATTATTAATTACTATCGAGTTTCTATCTGGATTCGCAGTTAATTGCGTTAGAATGAAAGGATTAATGTCGAAGGAAATTCCTAATTTGAAGAAGCGAGATATAATTCGATTCAGTTGCTCGATACATGGAATTTGCCATAAAATTGGACGTCGAGTTCGAGTAAACGTAGAACCGCAAGGGATTAACGAACAGTCTGGGGAATAAGGTCCAGAGGGAAATGTCAGTCGATTTCTGGCGGACGTTTCGCTGCCTTTTACCTCGTGGACACGGTGTCGGTCTCAACGAACGTCACGAAAGTATCGGCTAGCTGGCTAGTCGATAGTCACCGCAATTCTATCCTCTTTGCCGATCTCTTCTTCTTAGGCTACGTCTATTCAACCACTGAACACGCTACATGCTGCACTTTATTCTGGATGACACGGTTGATGGACGATCGCTGTTTCTGCTCCATGGTTCAGCGGTCGAGGTTGGTTAGGGGTGAGAGGAAAAAGGGGTAGCTGGGATTGAACCGTGTTCCTTCGAAATTTTAACATTTTACCGGCCGTGAATTATTAACCATCGAGAATCTAAAAATAGTAATTCTTGCAATCCAAAAAAGGAAAACTGGGAATCGATAAATTCCCGATTGTGCAATACTTTGCAATATTTTGCAATATTTTGCAATGTTTCCTTCAGTTTCAGTTTCTGGATAAATGTAATAAGGAAATGCACAAATTCTTTATCTCTCGCAGTAATATTGTAATTTAATTGTCAATTGGCGTGGCAAAGTGAATTCGATCCAAACTGTGACCATACTCGTCCCTATGTTCTCCAAGTTAGCGAATTGCTCGATTTTATTGGTATCTAAACGCACAGAGTGTTTATTCGAAAACAGGCAAAAGAATTTTACGAGTTTTTCAAGAGGCACCGCAATGGCATTCTCCGCGAGACATTAAAAATGTGTCCCAAAGGACTATGGCTTACATTATGAAGTTTACAGCAGTTTCAGCTGCAAGAACCGGATCGTAAAAATCTCGGGAGACCGTTCAAGTTCTTTTACACTTTACCAGAAGTTCCATGGGCGAAAAAGTGGATAATAAAACATTTCAGATATACTACCGAGGTAAACAGCAGACGTGACCAACATCGCTAATTAGAGACCTTTAAAGTCCAGCGACAAACCTACTTTTCGTCGATGTAATATTTCGAAAAAATTCGCAGATTCGAGTGTTCCGAAAATTTCAAATTCCCTTTCGAAATTCATTTTAAAATTCGAAATAGAATTCGAGAAGACGTACGAATGCACGAATCGATGACTAGCGGAAAAAGTTTCGCGTTGGAATAATTAATAACAACCTGCGAACTGGCCGGGGTCATAAATCAAATTTTCCCTTACACATACACGGTGCATTCTCGAAAACAATGCGCGCTGAATGAAATCAGTCAGAAACTGAATTCAACGCCTCTCACGAGCAGTATGGATCGTTTTGATATCGCCGGCCAATTGGAAGCAAAGGAAGTGCATTTCGGGACCATAACTCACCGGCGACGCCAATCATTCTGGGTTTCGTGTTTTATAGCGACACATAAATTCAAGCATCGGTGGTTTAATATCCACAGAGAGAAAGAAAAAAAAAAACAAGGCTTTACGACCGGTTTTATGGTGTTCGGAGGAACGCGATAAGCTCTCATCGTCGTGCTTTTCCTTATCTGCAGCGACCCGCATAGTTGATTTTTAACGAAACCGGGACAAAGAGGGAGAAAGACGGTAGGATGATTTTTAATGGACGAGCAACACGGAAGGAACAGTTTTTCTCTCGCAATTCTCACGATCGTTTTAGTTCCGAGCCACGGAACAATTTACCTAAAGCCGCGTTTTCACAGACGCGTGAACCGGTTAATTCGGTTTATTTGGAATGCTTAAATGCCATGATTGCGCTCGGTAAAATTCGTCTGCTTGAAATATTAATGAGTGATTATAAGAAAATATAATCCGCATCCCGTATATAATTAATTTCGAAAATTTTAGAATACGTAATCACCGCGCACCGAATTGTGAAATTAATGCGGAAAAAGTGCAAAAATATAAATATTTCGTGTACCACTTCCAATTTTCACTAACTTCACGATCTTCCAATTTTTAAACTATTTAGCGTAATAAAATTACGAAATTAACGCAGAAAAATTACAGCTATTTTCGCTATTTTCACACCTTTTACAGCGTAGAATCTGCGCACAGCGAAGGGTACGATAATTTATTTAGAGTTTGTTAATCATGCTAGTAAATATGAAAGAGTGGTAAAATATTTTTCCGTTTCGAGATGTTTCGACTTTTCCAAAAGTGTTCATAAATTTCGAATGGATTCTTGATGGAAAAATTCCAAAAACGTTCGGTACGCCTCTGTTTTAGAATACTCACTGTGCACTCGCTGGTTTGAAATTTTAACAACCGCGTAGAATATGCAAGGACATTTGCGTGTACGTGACGATGGTTCATCCATCTTTTAGATGGATGAATTCACGTAGAACATACATAAAGCACTTAAAGAGGCCGGTTCTAATGGAGTAGCTGGTATCTAGTAGTCAATGGACCTTGACAGAACCTAGCATGTAATAGAGTCTGATAGAAAATCGTTTGATTGCAGGGCAGAACCTTTTAACAGGAATAAAGGATCTGTGCTAAGTGCTCATCCTCGCTTATCATTACTACTCGAATATCCATTCATTTATTTCAATCAAAATTCGTACTATTTAACGCGGATATCATATCCACAGCTTAAATTCGTATTAAAACCTCACCTCGAATTCACGAATTAAATTTGCGTCGATATTATAATATTCCAAGCACCACTTCGTAACTTCACCCAATGCATGGCGTTTAAGTTGTACAAATAAACCGAGGAAAAATTGCTAACGTTCCAAAACGATGAACCTCCAACTACCCACCGAACTATGTCAGAATAATTACACACGCGAAATCCGGAATCGGGGACGAATTTTAAGCATTACAACCTAAATCGTGAGAATTCCAGTAGCAGGGAAGCAAAAATGAAAGAAAAATGAACGAAAAGATAGGAAGAGGAATATATATCAGCAATACCAAGGAAATAATAAAAAAAATAAAATAAAATAAATTAAAAATGCACGCATTGGAATTGGTCTGCAGCATTCTTTGGCATTTGGCATGCGTTAATGAAGAACCTAACGTTCTTTCCTTTACTCGACTAGGAGTCAGTTTGTTAGCCGAATCGTGAAACGTTCCCTGGCGAACAGTGTGGAACAATTAACGGGGAAAGGCACAAATAGCAGAAGCTTTGGATCGGTAACGTGGCCAATCGTGCGTTCGGCCAGGAGATTGTTCTTTTTGCCACGGTTTCCGTGCAATATCGGAAACCGTGTTCCAGTGCTGAACTTTTAACGCATTATCGACCCACGAATCGCGAACGGACCTCGTGCACGTTCACAAGGCAGCAAGTCCGAGGGAATCAGGGGCAAATGTGGCAGAATTGGCAAACCCGGGTTGGTACTGCTCGTTCTCGGGTCTAATGATACGTTTGTTAAACGTGGATGCCAACTGTGATCGATCTGTGGTCGATAATGTATTAAAAACGTCCTCGATGCACAGTACCTTTTGCATGAGAAGCTAGAATGCAAGATACGTAGAAACTTTGTATCGATACGTAGTTGCAAGGAATCTTTATCAATCTCTTTCTATCATGCGTCTCTGACGAGAGGAGGATCGCGAGGTATCGTGCACCGATTTCAGTGCCATTTTAAAACTACGTCCCCCACGGTACCCCTAACGCTTTTTCACCGAAAAATATTTAGCTTCGCATCCCGGCGTTCGCGAATGATTTTTGATCAACCATTTTGCAATTATTTCGCATTTAGTCACGCGTGGAATACGTAACGACGGGGATTTAATAACGTCTCTTCTCTGCGGATGAAATAATCGCTCGATAGAGGCGGTCAGCATTTTGCAATGTCACGAAGCTTTTTCGCGTTCTCTTTGCCAAACTAAAACGTGGAATCATCGGCTGGAAAATAAGCGACCGCTCTTATACCTGTTCCGAGAACGAGAACACGTCGTGAGAAATTAGCCGGAATTGCGTCTCCTGTCTGATCCATCGGATCGATGTCTGAGAAGATTTTCACTGAAATCGGCACGCGACACGTCGCAGCGAAAATATTGGAAGGATGAAGGAGAAAGAAAGAAACCGCTAGATATTCTGTTAGACTAGTGTTCTTATCTGCGTCGCGAGCATAGAGACGCTGATCTTTCGACGAATGCTGATGCTTGACACTGTTCTCACCCCGATTTGCCTCCCTTCTACCAGCCCGTCTGAATTAGAGAAGAGAGACCGATCCCAGAGTGTATCCCGATCACCGAGCACAAGGAACGTTTAGAGAACGGACACACGTACACGTACACAGGAAGGGCGTACATGACACACTGAACAGATACCACGATACACTTGAACATGGGTGTGTTAACGATTAAAGAATGCGTAGTGGCATAACAAAGTTTATACCTTTAGTTTCGTTCTGCCTCTGTCTATATGACTTGACAACTCTCTCGATGTTTCTGTCTCTGTCTGTTTGTCTATATCTGTCTGTCTGTCTGTCTGCCTCTCATCCATCTGATGCTCTGATTACTTAAACTTGATCTTACTCGATTCTCGCTCACTTCTTATTTCAAGCAATAAACACACGACTGTCATCTGTCATCTACTTTCATAGCGTTAGATATACGAATCCTTGAAAAGAGCAAGCAAGAACGGAATGAAAGAACGAAGTAAATAGAGATAATCCACGTGGTGTCTCGTTCACTCGCAACGATGTGTTACCTTCGTTTCAATGGGTATGCCGAATGGAACGCAAGTAGGATTAATCTGTCTGCTTGCAGAAATCATAGATACGTATTGAATATATATATATAGCAAAAAAAAGAAAAAAGAAAGTGTGTGTGGAACGAGATGTTTCAGAGGGATATGCTCCTTATAGCAAGAGGTCTTGAAATCACGAATCATGCATGGGTTTTGCAACAGAGGTTCTATGGAGCTTTGAAATCGAGCCAAACGATTCGACACACGCGGCATATATCGTTCTTTTGTTGGTTTTCATCGGTTTACGGGATTATTTGCACGAGGAATCGCGTTTCAGCCACGCGGAACGCGTGGAATGCGTTTTACCGGAAGTGCAATAACAGTTCTCCCTTTCTTTTTTTCGGTTTTTCGCTTTTTCGCTGGAACCTCGTTGGCTGATCCTTTATTTAGATTCCAACGCGAGTCGCCACTTCCTTTTCGTTTCAATTTGCGTGAATTTTTTCTATTTCCCTTTTTCGGCCGATCGAGTTAACTATGATTCGGCTGCTCGATTCCGCGTGCCTGCGAGGCGAAGAAAATGGGAAGGGATATTATTTCGGAGGAGCTGGTGATTTTAATTAAAAGCAGTTTGTCTAGGCTCGCCGGGGACGAGCTTCGAAACACCCCGCCGTGCAAAGGCACCCATAAATCCTCCCCGGAGCTTACAACCCCTTAGGAACAGCGCCACGACATTGGCCTGGCTGTGTTTTCGCCTGTATATTAGGTGGGACGCTTAAAAAGTGTATTCCTATGGCTCTTTACCACGTTGGAATTTCCAAGAGACAAATATGAATGAAAATTGTCCGGTTTGAAGAAAGCTATACAACGATGCGAAGATTACTTCACCTAAACTTGATTTAAAATTCTTTCTCTTCTTAATTATTCACGAAAAAATTTAGAATAATTAACGGGCGTAATTGAATCTAGATCAAACGAAATCTCACAACGTTCACTTGTTTTACAATTGTTTTCTCAAATCGAATTGCTCAATTTGTTCATATATTACCATTCTTCTTGACACCCCAAAATTAGGGGGTATTAATTATTTTGGAAATTTGGGACTATGTTTCTCAAATATTTACATACATATTCTCGACTTTGTAACGAATGTACAAATACCCTGTTCTTTTCTTCGAATCACGAAATTTTTAAGCATCCCACTGTATACACAAAATTTCAATAGTTCCCCATTTTTAATCCAAAATACGCTATTCGCGTGCGAAAAGAATTTGTCCAGCAACTCTATTATCCTATCAGGCGGTATTTATAAAAAGGGGAAAGTATCTTATCGAAAGGGATCAAAAATAAATAAGGAACGAAGATAGAAATCAGGTTTAAAACGTCACCTCGAGTATCTCGAACTCCGTGACCCCGTAGCATAGATCCGCGAACTTTATGCCAGCGTCGTAATGCAACAGAAGCAATTGCTTGCACAGTCGCGACGTGTGCCGCAATAGTTGGAAATTCGGTCAAGTCGCGTATTTACCGGTACTACGAGTAACAAGCGATCGTACAAGTCCACGGGAATCGTTCGACGTTACTTACGCGGTGTTGGAGCCCGAAAATGGCACGGAACCGACAGTCCCCGGCGTCTTTGTTCGAACCCGCCGGGTTGTTCGTGCGTATCTGAAATTTACCGCACTCGAGGAAGAAAATTCGCTCGCTGGAAACGTGTCCAACAGCCAAGCGAGCGATAAATAGCGCCGGGCCGCGTTATTCTTTCCATGCGATTAAAATGGTAATTAACAGCCCTGGTCACGAAGCTGAATCGCAGGTAACTGTTTCATTCGGTACGCGTTGAATCGTTCCATTTTAGCCGTCGGTTTAATCGCTTTTTATCAACCATCGCGATATTTCACGCTAATACGTGGAATTTTATGGACGAAATTGTTTTGACTGTTACCGTTTACCCTTTACGCGTCACGAAACTTTCGCGTGAAACGCGAACAACTGATTTTAATTAATTCCCGAGAACAATGGTATAAAGTTCGTGGTCCGAGGAAAGTCGAGGTCTCATCGATGAAAGGCAACGTTTTACGCACAGCCTCCATTTTGTGTAACGTTAGAGCAGCATTTCCATTTACAGAGTAACTCGAACGGTCTCCGGGGCTGTGAAAAAGTACCATTTTCTCGATCGATCGTGATATACTCGAATACGATGATTTAGAAAATGGTATTGTGGAAATACGTTATCGGTAGGACTCGAGATGTTCGTTTCCGATTTTAACCCTTTGCGGACGGTGAAAACAACTGATAGGGCCCAGGGACTCATAAATGATGTTGCGGCCCTAGGATGGCACGGTCCAAGTGGTGGACCCTTTTATGTCCTTATTGCCAGTATCGATATGAATGAAAATCGTGTTTAAATAAAAATGAGCGTGGATAGTTTTGAATGACTATCGCAGCAGCGGTTGGGCCCCACGGTACGGTTTACTCAAACCCTCTCCGTTCGCAAAGAGTTAATACTCGTGGATTATTTATCGTTATCCCTATTCATCGATAAGTATTAAAGTCAAAAACACGGAATATTTATTGACTATGAGACACGCGAGAAAGAACCAGTCGGAATTCCTTGGATTATTTATCGTTATTCCTATTTGTCGGTAATTGTCACTAAGCGTTAAAGTTAACACGGAATATTCGTTGATTTTATTGACCACGAGAAAGAATCAGTCGGAATTGCTTAATTTCCCTCGTGAATAGAAACACGGGTAATGATCCGTTGTCTGCGTCGAAAAGTTGCAAGCTCCTCCTGATAAACGTCGAACGACGTCTCTAGGTAAGCACACAACTTCTAATCACCGTTTCCCCAAGTGAGAAGCTAACTTCGACCCGAATCTCTGCGACCTGGGTCCTCGACCTGGCCCTCGCAGCCCCCGTTTCGTCCCTCACTGGCGATCTATTCCTCTGTCTGTTCGCAGGACGAAGAGCAACCAGCGTTGGATGAAGCTGCGCACCACGGTCCAACTCTCGTCAGCGATCTCAACGATTCAAAAGAAACCGCCATTAAAACGAGAGGACTCGTTCCTCAAGCGATTCTCCACCAGGCAGATACCGGAGAGCCAGGAAACGTTAGACACCGGCGAGGGCGAGGGAGACAACGCGGACGACAAGGATTCGAGCGGACGACGCCGACGACGGCCACGTAGGCCACAGAAACCACCCAAGACCGTGGTGAACCCGGACGAGAACTTCTATTACTATTGGCTGATGCTGCTGTCCGCTTGCGTGCTCTACAACCTGTGGACGCTGATCGTGCGGCAGAGTCTGCCGGAACTGCAGGCCGTGGCACCAGTCGCGTGGCTGGCCTGCGACGGTTTCACGGATCTCGTGTTCTTCCTGGACGTGGCAGTGCAGTTCCGTACTGGCTACCTGGAGCAGGGATTAATGGTGTACAACAGCAAGAAACTGGCCGGTCATTACCTCAAGTCCAAGTCGTTCGTGTTGGACTTGCTCGCGCTGCTTCCGCTCGATCTGCTTCAGGTGAACCTGGGTAGCAATCCGATGCTCAGGTTCCCGAGGTTCCTGAAGATCTACCGCGTGTACAATTACTACTACATGGTCGAGTCGCGGACGGTTTACCCGAACCTGTGGCGCGTGCTGAATCTCATACATATATTGCTGATCCTGGCCCACTGGTTCGGCTGCTTTTACTACTTGCTCAGCGAGGCGGAAGGATTCCAAGGGGACTGGGTCTACCCGTACAGGCCTGGGGAGTACGCCACCCTGACCAGGAAGTACCTTGGCTCGCTCTACTGGTCCACCCTCACCCTCACCACGATCGGCGACCTACCCACGCCGGAGACCAACGCCGAGTGAGTGATATGTCTCTACGACTGTACACGCTCTTCATTCTTTTACTTTTCGTTCCTTTCAGTTTCTCTTTTTTTTCACGTCCATTCTCTTTGCCTCGTTCTATGTGATACTTGTTCGTGTCCGTTGTCCGTTTGCTCGCCGGTTAGACGGTACGTGGAGTGTTCGCCACACAGGGCGCGGCCACCTCTAACTAGATTTCACCCATCGACACTTGAGACTTGAGAGAGAATGGAATGTCGCCGCGTCGTTGATTTACCGCACTGTCGGTCTGATTTACCACATCTTCGTCGGACCAGGGATATTATATTTTCCCAGGCTACTTTCGCTGCTCGGAAACGCTAATTCCGGGGATTACGGGATTTTTCTCGTTGAAAGCGGAAAGTAGTCCAAATTTAAATTGGGCGGGGCGTGAATTAAGTTCGACTTCTACTTGCTTGATAATCGAGAAAGATAACTCGACGTGATCTCCCGAAGTGTCGGGAAATGACTGATCATCGTAGGATGAACTTGGTCTTACGGTTTGCTCGTTGAGCGTTGTAAATAACAAAAGAGAATCCTTTCTTTGATACAGGTAATTTTATCTTATCGAAAACGAGAATTTCTAATTAAGTAGAAGCTAATTGTTCAAGAGTTCGAAGTTTTCTTCCTTTCTCCTGTCATTTCATCAACCACTGTTCTATTCTATTAGCACCTCGTTATAAACCTTCGTCCAAATTGCGTCAAGTTATATAGAGTAACTTATGACATTAGGGAGAATAATTAAAAACGATGATTAAACACAAGACGGAAGTTAATAATTATCCGAAAGTCCAATCTACGATTTTTTCTCGAAAAGTCGCTATCCTTTGCCCTGTCAAATAAAATTATATCCAATCCCATCGTCGGAAATTCCAATTTTTGTTTTTTATTTTTTAAGCAAAGGTAAACCAAAGCATCCATTATTCAGTAACCCCTGCTGCGTAAAACTATATTCCCGAATTAGCATATTTATAAAAAAAAGAGGGGAAAAAAATGCACGAGTGGTTTTCACTGGCAGTGAAGAGACTAACGATTATTCGAAATTTATTTATCGAACCAAATGAACCTTTCATCCACTTAAAATTCCACCCCTTCCATGACCAATCAGGAGTCGGTCGCCTCGGAGACGAGCTCGCTGCACATCGCCGATCAAATGAAGCAAATATTGAACAATCCCGGCCAATAATCGTCGATGGCAAATATTATTTGCGCAAAGAACCGATTTCAATGGGATACCCGACGAAATAGCTGAGAATCGTTCGACACTCCTTGAAATACATTTCCTCGAGTTCGGAAGTAAGCCTCTTTAGAATCGTGCAAAGGCAAACAAGCTCGAATAAGCTCGGGATAATCGGATAGAACTGATGAATATGGAAGAGCAAATCTAGCTACCGATTCCTTCTTTTTCCCCCTTTTCTCTTTGCTCTTTGTCTCTTTTTCCCGGGAGACTGGATCGAAATGGCCTGGCCGATAAACTCGATAACAGAAAGGCGGGCCCGACAGCGTGGCGCGTTCGAATTTTCGTTTCCATTAATTGCCCTCAAACGTTTCGGTTTGGAGTGCAGTTAGGAGTGGATGAAGAAGGAAAATCGAATTACTTTTCGACTTACGCGCGTGTGAAGTTCGGCCGATTAAAGGAGATGGAGTCGAGTATTCGATTTGCATCGGATTTCCAAGGGATAAGATTCGAGGATCGCGTTGGAAAATGAGGAGAAAAGTCGAACGAGACGGGAATCGTTAAAGCTCTTTCATGCGACGATATCGAGATACACGCATGATGAATAGCAACCATAATTTAATTCGGTCGTTCAGACGACAATTCTCGTGAGAATTCGATGTAGTATCGCGATACTGATTTTTTATATTCTTTATATTGGTCAATTGCGTTTATATATGTGTATGTGCTTTTCATTTGCTGAAGTGATTAATTATAAAAAAAAAATAGAAATTTATTTTAAACATAAAATGGTGAACATCAATCAGGTGATTGTCAGATGTAAAAAATAGAGTTAATGACCGTGGGTTATGAATGACTCGTGTATTTTTATCGTGATGGTCTCTTTTTATATACGAGGAAAGTAAAATTGAGTAAATATAAAATTTGAAAGTGAGATTTAATCAATTTTTTTTGTTTAATGACTCAGGGGCATGGTTTGCAATTTGGAATTTGTACAGTTTGAATTACGTACGTGATTTAACGAGAGAGAAAAAATATATGGTGATACCGATTTTCAATATTCGTCGTATAAAAGAGCTCTTATACACGGGAAATTCATGCTCGGGATAAGTGAACGTAAACAGTTAGACATTCTGCTGGTCTGTTCCTATGTTCGTTTGAAGAAGTGATTCCTAGAAAGGAATATTCTTGGAATATTCCATGTCTTGATGGGATCTCGCGATTCTATAGGAATAATCAGAAATAAGGGTGGATTTTTACTCGTAATAATTCGGACGTACGAAAAGTAATCGTTTCAACTACTTTTTATTTAATATCGGTAATAGCCAACGAGAGAAATGCAGAAACCCCATGGTTATTCACATTTAATTTGGAAAAATTAAAATCTCCTAATTTTTTTCTTTAATATTTTCGAATAGGAACCTACATCGTGTAAAATATAAACTACGAAGGTACCAATTATGGAAAACACTGTAATACGTCAGGCAATATAAATCTTCAAGGTACATTGCTGAAAAATACCTGCAGAACAAATCATAGCTGCTATTTCTTACCATTTACATTTTCCTTTTCAATATTTACAAATACAAACGCAAAGTAAAAATTACCAAAGTACGAATTACAGAATATAATCGATCAAATGAACAAATCAAAATTACTATTTTCTACCCTGCATATTTTTCAAAAATATTTATAAGTGGAAAGAGATATTACACGAAATAGAAATTACCAAAGTTTCTGTATAAATTACAGAAAATAAGTGCAACGTTGTTCTAAATTTTCGGAAGAGGAATTAAGAAATTTCTTCAAAGATGGCCGATGCGTGAACGCACTCTCGACGGCAAAGTGAACTAGAATATTCCCGAATATCGTAGGAAGGTTGAACGTTTAAAGTCGATGCTGTTGGCATCTCTGCCATGAAAGGTTAAGACGCACTGCCACTTTGGGCGTGTGACATAATAGGGTTCTCAGGGAAATTGCTGATAGTTCGGGGTTGCATACGTGCGCGCGTTGCCTTTCGCCGCCATTTTCCCTCCAAATATTCTCGAGAATCCTCTAAATGTCCCGGCGATTCCATCGCCGTACGAAATTTCGCTCGAAAAATTCGAACAGAGTGTCAATGTTGAGAAAAAATTCATAAATATGCGAGCATCCATGATGTAACCATTCTCGTACGTTTCTATGGCTTTACTACGTGTCAACCTGAGCCTAGACGCGAGAAATGCATCCTCTAATATTTTTGGTTCAGAAATATTTGTGGAATAGTTAAGGAACTGTTGAATTACCTCTGGAGATCTCTGTGTGTTGTACCCCCTGTTAGAGACATCGAGCAGGACGAACATATCTCAGCCGTTATAAACGACCGGATGTATGCCCAGTGTCGCATAGTAAATCGAGACATTGTACGTCAGACGCCAGTTAATTAAAACCTAATGATCAATTTCCAAGGCTGTCACGTTCTAACAGCGATCATCCCTCAACCCTTGACTCCGCGTTCATCGCGCACCCCGTTTAAGCGTACGCCTTAGTCTTTTGCAAATCGGTCTTCATATGGACAGTTTATTCGACATGGAATTGAATTAGAAGCATCATGCTTGCGTGCAGCGAAGCCGGTTAGCCTAATCCAATAAGATATTCGAACATCTACGATTCGATATTGACTTCGTATTACCATTTCATCTTTTTTCGAGTATCTGAATATTGTAATTCGAAAAGCAGATAATTTTTGTTAATTATCTATTACTTGGAAGACTAGACGCAGGCTCTGTACCGATCATTTTGGTTAGGGAAACCCCCTTTTCATTTTTAAACGAAAATTCATAGGAATCAGAGGCTTCCTTGCACGAAGGCAGATCTCCTTTGACTCATTTTGGAACGAAAATTCAGGGTTCTTAGAATTCGAGAATATTTATTTCTTTTGTGATAATATACTCTGGGGCAAGTTATTGATTGGATTTTCAAATTTTGGCAGTATTCTTAATTTAATTACAGCGGTGGATGAATTATTCACGAGTCACAGAGGTATTCTTGTCTTTACAGAAGATCATTTCAGAAGAATGTTATTATTATAAGACACAAGTTTCGGAATTTTCATGAATGTAAACGGGTATTGTATTAGAAGAAGTTAAATATGAAGACAGACGAATTTATAACAGGGCTCTATGATGGAAATTTTTATTTTATAATGAAGTCTTTATTAGTGGAAGGTTTGATTAATGTGATACGCGTTATCATTAATGAAAATCTGAAAAATTTCGTCGTGGAAGAACAGCAATCATTTGAAATCAGTAAATCGAGAAATATTGTAGTTCAAGAACTACTTCTGTGATGAAATTTTATTTTCCGACGAGAAGTAGAATTTCAAAATCATATTTCACTCCTTTAAATTTTAAATTCTACATTTGAGGGGGAGAGATTTGAATAATTGAACCAGATGTCTGGAAATAATTGATAGGAGTAAATTCACACATCGACTCGTGCAAAAAGTTTGAAAGAAGCGAAAATTTGTTGCATATCGAATGTTAAATAAAATTATTAAATACCCCCTTTTATGCTTCTTCGTACCTTGGAAGATAATTTCGAGACAATTATCGCGAAGCTTACGTCTCCGTGAAATTTCTACGATCCAATTGCATTTCCATAATTCGTACTTTCGTAAGAACTAAAATTCCTAATTTCCACGACACTTGGAAAAGTCCACGTTTCTTAGTCCAAGTTAAAATCTCCAGTATAAACAACATAAAGTTCCCAGACATTTTTCACGATATCTTCCACCTCCTGCCATAAGTCCTGCAACTTCTTTCACTATATATTTCACCCCCCGCCGTGAGTTCCCCAACTCTCTCGTTATTTCTCCAACCATCTGCCATTATTTCTCTACAATCCGAAAAATACCTCGGCTCGTACACCAGAATTACTGTGTGAACCAAAGAAGATCAAATCAACCCCCAATCATTCGACTTTCAACTCATAGCTTCCACTTTAATACATTATACACCGGCTAAATTTTAACGAAGATGACAAAGTATAAATATTCGAGAAGGAATGAGTCAAAAATTCTTAATGCGTTATATTTAGTATACTATAGAAGAGTATCGTATTTTTATTAACACTGGAACTACTATAATGAGTAGCTAAATATTTCTTACACAAATGAAGACGTCTAATTAAATACAATTATCTTCCTACCTAAGAAAAGTTAGTACAAATTTTCTAAAAAATAAGAAACAAGTCATTTTCATTTTTCTGATGGTTCCAGTATTAAATCTCAAAATTTGAGTTATATATTTTATTTTTAAATTAACCCTTTGCACTCAGCGATTTTTTCGTTATAGAAAAATAATAATTCGAAGACTTTCTTCCACAAAGTCGACGATATTTGTAAGATAAGAAATCGTATGCAAATTAGGACGTAGAATTATTTTTCTTCAACATTCCTCGCATCGTTGGATAATTTTAAATTTGATATATTAATTAACATAGATTTTTAGAATCTGATTAAATGGCGACTGAGTACAAAGGGTTAACACTAGAACTACCGATATAAAAATCAGTATTAGCAATATGAAAAGCAGTTGTTCGTTATTTTTAATAGCAAAAATAAAGTTCCTCGCATGAGTCATCCTGATCCCTTTGGCAGTTTCAATATTAACTACCAAATTCTAATTATTAAGCAGTTAGACTGACAGTACCATAGCATAGGATGTAACCTCGGTTACCTACATTACCTGTGTTAAAATCTATATCGTGTAATAAATTAATTGAAAGGTTCTTTTGAGCAATACACATGAGGATCGTCACCAGATAGAGCAGACCAGCAGACACTTGAAAATATCCTTACTTTTACAATTGTAACTCTAGAGGGTAGAATCTTTCGAATTTATGAAGATGCTTCATCCTATCTGTCAATTAAGTTATTAGGTTCATTACCTAATCCAGAAATGTCCAACAAGCCAATCGCGAAGCGATTTTTGGCCAATCATAGGCTACAGTAGACGATTTCAACTCAGTCGTGACTCATAGAAACAAACGGTTTGGGTTAGGTCGTGGCTCCCTTAGTACCATAATTGACGTTGACAGATCGCCTTCGGCTGTCACGACAAATTTAAAAAAAGACAGTCGATTAAGATAACAAAATTGGCCACCCTTGACCTAAGCGAATAAAGAAGATAACTGTAGTGGTATAGCGATATCGCGAGGCCGGTGTGCAACGTGCTAGCGTCTCCTATCATTTACCTTCATCCTCCTGGTCCCTTTATCATCTCCAGCCACAGCTTCGAATGAGAACTAACCAAGACACGCGAGAAGACGAGAAATACCAGTCGAAGGGCGAGTGGAGGGCGAAGAAAATGGCGCGAGGGTGAGAAAGGGCGGAGGGTTGGACGCGTGCGCGTGGAATTCCATTTTCTCTTAAGCCAAGTCTCTAGCGAACCAGATAGATGCCTAGGAATTAGACTCGTGAAGCCGCCTTGTTGTTGTTGTGTTGGCAGAGTCGTAGCGGGCGGCAATCCCCGGAGCCTCGCTCGTCGTGGCCGACTGTCCCGGCTTCTGCAGTTCAAGCATAACGGAGGGTATCTGTATCGTTTCCAGAATTCAAATAACAGAAAACAATACGATCGAGATCGTGGAAAAAGCATAGCAAAGAAACAGATCGAAAATACGCACGCAAAGATCGAAAAATACGAAACGTAAATGGCAGAACGTTAGAGCAACAGAAGAAAGTCGATCGGAAAGATTCGGAATAAGATAAAGAGAGAGAGAGAGAGAGAGAGAGAGAGAGAGAGTGAGAGAAAGAGATTAATCAGGGGAGAGAGATGAAAGAATCGTTAGGACAGCGAGTGAGAGAGAAAATGAAAGAGCGCACGCGAAAATGGCGCCAGACTTACGTTTCGAATTGAGATTGAACGTACAGGGTTGAATGTTGCGAGAGAGAGCAAGAGAGAGTGACGGGAGAGCGATTGGTCGAGAACGTGAGAGGAAAGGTTGAGGTTGAAAGATAAAATGGGATGGAAGAGTGCGTACCGTGAGAAGAATCGGTGAAGCTGGAAACAGAGAGAACTGTCAGCTTCGTTCGGGGAAATTAAATTATATTAAATTAACGGGAAATAGGAAAAATTGCATGTGAACGACTCGTGAACGGAACAGGCCCAAAGCATGATTTTTCACTGCCTTTATGTTAGGAAAGGAGAAACTGAACTTGACAAAATAAACAAAATGGCTCGTTTCAGACTTATCTTTCAGTTGCTGCAGATATGTACCTCTTTTGACAAAATTGATCGCGATTTTCATTCGTATAGGAACGTTATTATGTATGCTTTGTTGTTTTCATTAACTACTTTAACATTGGAACTAACAACTCTCACGAGTAACCAAATATGTTACACGCAAATGATTATAATCGTAGCGAGTAGTGGTAAGATGAAGGCAAATGATTATATACAGACTGGACCACCTAATGTGAACTAAAATGAATATTTTCTGTCTTTAGTAATATTATTAATTTAATGAAAAGAAAATTTCGTTATCTCGAAAGTTCTTCAAAGTTTTCTCGTTTACCGCAAAATAATTGTCTACTATCTAATAAGTAAATAATTGGAACTGATTGAATTGGTCCACCTTAATTAAGTCTAATTAAGTTCCTGCCAGAATAAAAGTTAACGTTAACTTCACCAAAGGCAGCTGTATCTTGTCAAACACTTCAAAAGTAAAATATCCGAAACAAGTCAATTTGACTTCTCTATTAATTCCATTGTTAATTACTATTATCCACCTACGTCACATTCAGATACACGTTACAAGTCTAATATTGGTTCCGATATTGGAATTCGTACCTGCTCATTGACATTTAGCCGCTACTCGAACGCAGCCTAATCGCGTGGGTGTTTTGTTTACATTCTCTGCTTTTTCTCAATGAACGGAGCTCAGAGTGTAGATGACGAAGGAAGCAATTGGTCGCATGGATCGTCGGGCAAATTACGAATTTCCCGCGCGAAACACGCCATGGCGTCGTGGCAAGGGAGATGTAGAACGGAGGCCAAGTTTTTGCCAGGGTATAGGTGGAATAAATTTCATTTGCAACGCTAATATTTCGACGGAAACTCCGATCTGTCTGCCAGCCAGGGCTATGACTTGCCACGGTTTGGCTGAATGTGCTTTTTAAGCGTGGATTTAAGACGTTAAGTAACAAGACAGGGAACAAAGTCTATTCATGAATTCTGCCCAATGTTACACCGCGAATTCCTTTTTACCTGGACAATATGTTGCCATAGATGCAAATAATTAGATGCTTTTGGGAACGCGAAGGAGTTTCCACACCAATGCTATCTAAGTAGCCTAACTGACTGGTTTCAGACATTTTGTTCTAACAGTGAACATGCATCCTGTATATCTCATCGATTATTTCGCGTTATGGCTACAACGTGAACATTTTGAACACTTTTTGACACTAGAATTACCAAAATTGTCAAAATGGTCGATTTTATGTGTCTTATATTTTTTCTTTTCTTTTTTTCGCAATTATTACAAACATTCAGCTGCTTTTTGGTAAAATTCGTGTTCATTTTTACTTAGACAGAAACGTAATTATGTATATGGATTTATTTTCAGCATGACACTTTAATTATTGTTATACTCGTGGTTGCAAGGATAAACACCATATGTTAGAATTTTTAAATTTGAATTTTTTATTTCTAGTAAGAAGAATTCGTGTTCGGAACAAACAGGTATACAGTGTTCTTCCTTGCAACCATAAACACGTGTGTTTTATGTCTAGGTATATTCGTATTACAAATTGGTAATTCTAGCGTTCTTAAAGTGAAAGGCTTAAAATTTCAAGTTGGCCATTGCATAACTACGAATAAAAAATATTTTTCATACCTCTCACTAAAACTTCTCAAAAATTATAATGGAGGCAATAAACCTAAAAGGTCATCATTTTTGCTAAAATTCTCTCCTCCATCTATACACATCACTCTCTTTTCTATACCTATTTTTACAGACAGCTGTCAAATTGACGAGTAAATGCAACCACGTACATTCTTTAAAAGAAAGCAGGATTACTTTAATTTAGAAACAATTACGATATTAACAGACTTAACCCTTTGCACTCGACGAGAAGTCCAAACACTTTCTGCTATAAAGCTGACGATATTTTTGTCAACAGTAACTAAGAAATCGTATAACAATTAACACGTAGAATTATTTGATTTCGATACCTCGCACATCGTTACATTACCTTAAATTTGACATATTAATTAATATCGATTTCCAAAATTTGATCAAATGGCGACCGAAAGGCGCCTCTCGAGTGCATGGTGTTTATATAAGTTAATTAGAGCAACCCATCCGTCAAATTGACAGGTTCCCTAAACCCAGTGTTACAGACACACCCTAGATAGTCCAAACAACATCAGACAAAACTAACAAACTCCTCGAGACATCCAAACTTCGCAAAGCAATCTTCAACTCAAACCAAAAACCCACCCCTGATCATGGAAACCATCTACCTCCCTAACTCCTGTCATTAACAACTTCCAAGCATAGGAAAAGAGAGGAAAGAAAAGAGAAAGGGAAAAAGAACATATAGAAAACACGAAAATCAGGGAAACCAGACTAGCCATGGTTCCACTTGCCATTGGCAGAGGTGCAGAGGGGCCCCGCGTTATTCACACGTCGGGGAATTTATGCGTGGCGCACGTGCGATGCACAGGAGGCTTTCACGCACGCAAATCAGAGTATTCATGGCCCGTGGCCGGTCGGAGGCTTTGACGACGGGACAAGAGGCCGCAAAGCCGGCAATTACTCTTTGTCGAGGAAGGTATCGGTAAATAGGTGTCGACGGTGCAGCGACACGCGCGGAAACGCCTTCCTATCTCGCGTACCCGTGATCGATGGACGTTTCCACCCAGCCGTGCTCGCGGATCGATCGCGAGAAAAAGGGGGAAAAAATGGAGAAAAATAGACGAAGAAAGGAAGAACAGACTGGCCACCCTCGGACAGGGCTCGATGAAGGAAAAAATCGGCCAGGGGACCAGGAAGAGTGTCTTCCAAGGGGAAAAGAAGCTGGTCTGTAACGTCTGCATGAGATAGACTGGGAGATAAGCAAGTAGACGTAGATCTCTGACCTCTTTGCAAAGAGCAGAATCGGCAAAAGCGCAAATCAAAGTCAATTTTTGGATGTCCTTAGAAATCCATAGAATTTTAACCCTCACGTGGTGATCACGATTTTCATAGCACTAGTGGTACCGTGACATCAAACTGACTGTCAATCGACTATGGTGCTGATTTGAAATCAAATTGACTTGTCACTAGTAGTGACATGACGTCAATTTGACTTATCCTTGAAACAAGTATGTATATTCTGCTTGTATTAAGACGCTATTATTTCTCATTTGACTTTAAGTCACCTGTATTGCCACGGAATTAATCTGATGTACATTACCACTGGTGTTAGGAGTCAATATAACGTATGTGCATTTAGTATGCACACTCTAACGTTAACTATGTATTCTCATAAGTATAAAGTAAGTTATGGCATACATAGGTTACCTAGAATTCTTTTTAAAAGCTTCGAAGATAGGAGAATTGCCTGTTTTATAGTGATCGCGTTTTCTGCTGAAACTGGCATACTTTGCTGCACTATATCTCTATAACGATGAAGTTCAGTTTATATCTGTTGATATAGCATTGAAGTGTGGTCTATTAGCTATATACGAGGACCTATAAAACGATTTAAATAACAAAGCTATTAATTTTTATCGTATTTTTGACTAGCCGAACCACTGTGCGTTGATCTCTGGCCCTGATTTCGTGACATAGGCTAGGAAGCTTAGGTTTTTTCCGGTCGAAGAAGAGCACAGTGGGTGCAAGACGATGATGACAGGGAAGCAGATGCGGGAAATTGCGATTAAGTTCCGGGAAATTCGATTCGAAAGAACTCCACGAGGACAGCGAGAGGTGAAGTTTGCTGATAAATGTGGCAGTCCTCTTGTGTTTTACCGCGTGAAATCGCGCAGAAATTATGGAGCAGGATGGGTCTTTGATTAGGAAATAGGATCGGGGATGTCAGGCTGTTTTTGGTTGGGGTTGCTGGGGGTAGTAGTTAGGGGTCACCGTGATGCGGGTTTAATTGGGATTGGTTAACGTTTTGTCGCCACTGTTTGCGCGATTAGGGGAAATATCGCGTTTCGCTGTAGCTGTGAGATTAACTTTGGCATTGTGGATCTGAGTTACACATCTTCCGGCATGTAACAGTTTCTAAGTTAGGTTAAACCTAGCAGGGTTCAAATGACCATTTTTAAATCTTCGATTTAAAATTCCGCGTTCAGTATTACGGCTTTGATCACTTGACTACGTGATTTGTCTTCTAATACACGTGTAACTAATTCTGCAAACAATGTTCACGGTTTCTACTTAGTATCCAAGACTTCTCCTAACTTTGCATGGAGTACCCTCGTGACGAATATATTATCCTATCTGCACCCGGCTGGGATTTAATTAGAAAACATTATGTAGCATCGCAGGCTTAAGGACCCTAAGCGGAAGGGGACCCTAAGAGAGAAAAGAAACAAAGAGAGTGGGCAAACTGGAAACCAAACCCATCAGAAAAAGGAAAGAAAAATCGAGAGAATAATTCCCCCATTGGTCTGCAATATTTCCCACCACCGAAAGGTTGAGAGAAAATTTTAAAGAGAAAATTAAAGAAAGCAAGGGATGATCGTCTCAAGAAAAGACTATTGTGTCAAGCTTAATATCGAGAGATCGAAAGTCGTTAGGGCAGTTGTTTGAAATTATTTTTCCTCTTTAAATGCAACATATGCAAATACACTGCAAATACACTGATCACTCTTCAACTCCATACTTTCTTCTTATATCTTGTTTTAATAATAATAATTTTAATAATAACCTTATTGTAACAATACGTATAGTTACTGCAATTATTTCGCCATGCATAAAATCTGATTAACAGCAGCAGCAATAACCTGATTTAGGTTCCGTTTTGTCATCCCTGTCTAATCCTTCGCGATCATGGCATACGAAATCGGATTGCGAATAATACGCCTGGTGTGTACGTCTCATGGCAGAATTCAAGTCACATTTCGCATCCCGTTATCGCGTCGCAAGCTCAACCATTCATTATACCGATACCGATGCTTTTGATATCGTTACACCGATATGCTCATCGCATTGTCCTGATAGAACTATGCTCGCAATTAGATTTTATGGAAACCGTATGTTCACTTGACGTTCGCGTGATGGATTTGCCAAAAATTCGACGGGTGCTTGAGTTAAATATTCGAATTTTTCAATCTAGTACTTCGGGATATTGTATTTTCTCAATCGATTTTAAACTAAGTTACTGCTGAATTGGAATTTAAATAAAATTTACTGGCAACGAAATTTAGTAATAATGGGTTTGGGGTATATTTTATTCTGGGGTAAATTTATGAATTTTTTAGCGAGGTTTGGAATGTGGTATTTTATTTATCATTCGATTTTAAACTAAATTACTACCGAATTAAAATTTAAATTGAAATTTAATAATAACGAAGTTTAGTAATAACGGGTTTGGAATGTATTTTATTCTAGGTTAGGTTTGTGTGACATTTAAATAATTTAAATGACGCGAAGATGTAATTGTTGATAAAATATTGATCACTTTTATAATTAGTGGAGAGTGAAGTATACAGGGTGTCCAAATATTTATATCAAACATTTGAAATTTTTCTTTCATTTCTGACTGTATGAACTTGAAGATCCTGCTAAACCTACTTATTCGATTTTTGATATACGTTTTCAAGTGATATAGAAAACTATATAGCATCCTATTTGAAAGACTATACCACACTTTAACTTCTCGAAAAATAACGCGAACATGCAAAATTGGTATCACCTATTTTTATAAGAAATTGCAAAACATTTTCCTCTTTCATGTTTTCGAACAAACATTGCTGGGTAATAACATCGCGAACACCCTGTATGTTACGAAATATGTTAGAAATTATATTATGTCACTCAGACACGTATTCGATTTCGAGGTTCTGGGGTAGGTGCCGTGTTCTTTGCCGGATGGCACCCTCTTGTACTACATAACCGAGTTCCCTGGAAAGGAGAATTGCTCTCCTTGTTTTTAAGATCAACGTAGTATCGAGTTGCCTGTTATCCTTAAATTTTCTTATACATTTACTAAACAGCCAAGCTTATTACATCCCGAATCTTCCTTATTCCTTGTATAAATAATCAGCCCCATCACATAGCATTGCCTGACTTAGACCGTTTATTTAAATTTTAAATATTATTTACATAATCTTTAGCCTTCTGCTATTCTGCTTATACGAATATTAAAGCCCTAACATAACTAATTTGAAGAAAGGAAACAAATTTTGGATTAATCTTCTATGAAATACTTGAAAATACCTATATTGCTAGTAATAAATAGGGTGTTATAGAAGAAATAACCAAAACACTAGGGACATGCATATATTTAGGTATTATTTATCAAGAGGATTAATACCTGCCTAATTAATATAATACCTAAATTTTGGTAATGTATTTAATACACTAAAAGGAAGAATTATTGAAATTACTGTTAATATATTAAATAAATAATAATATCAGATTAAATAGCAGCACGATATTATTATTTATTTAACGATACAAATACTTTTCATCGTCAGAAAAGAATTTTTCTGTTCTTTTATTGAAAGAACCCATGAATTTATCGATCGAGTTAAGTAATCATGCAGATAGTTAAGAAAATGAATAGCAAAGGCACAATATTGCAAATTCTATCTGTATGGTAACGTCGAATTACACCTATATACTTTGTTCGTCGTATCCTATGTACAATTTACTTCGATTCTACGGATATCGAATTTTACGTGAAATATTTAGCTTCTACGGGCAAGCGAATATATTTGACTCAGGTAAATAAATTCGTTGACGTTCATCACTTTAGAATCAATAATTCCACCGACTACCTCTTTTTCTGCAATTTTTCGCGCGTCGACAATTACTTTATCGAAATAAACCAGTTATCAGCGTTCCCACGTTTTCGCGTGTTTCTGGTTTAAAAGTTACTTCAGGTTACCGTGTAATTTTCATTATTTCTTATTACTCTTTCCTATGCTCTGCTCTCTTCATTCCGAAAGAATTACGTAAATGAATATTCAGCCTCTGTTAACATCATTTTCGTCTCTTTCCCAAAGCTTTTTTAAAAATCACACGTGCAAACTTTTGAGGAGGTATCTACACACTGAACAGTGATATTTCCTACAAATAAATTGCTCCTACACATCCTAATTTTATTTAAATTCTATACTATTTAACGCGTATGTATTATAAAAATTTACCAAACCTTCCAAAAATTTCTAAAAATGTATAATTAATAATACATTCGCATAAATACAATAGAACTATAAACTGTCGATTTAAGGGAAAATAAAATGCAAGATAATATTATTATCTGACATATTAAAAATCCTAATTTTTCATAACGCAGAATTTCTCGCACTATAGGAAGACCTACTATATTGGATACTACACTTTGTTTACGCAAAATATAATGGATAAAATTGAAGTAATAATGAAATAGTAAAAATAATAAAATTGAAGTAAAATTGAAGCACAGCAAAGCTCTTTGGGACGTTATGGGACGTGTTTCCATAGGTCTGGCACAAAGAAAGAGGACAATCGTAAATGGCATAATTTACCAAATTTCTCTTCGTACAAAATAAAAGAAAATGGCGTCTATTCGACGCAACGATGCTTTCATTGAACGTCTGGCTCGCGCAACGTTGACGGATAACAAATCAATATGGCATTATTCATAAGGGTGACGCATGAATAGCTCGATAACTCGCGAATCAACGAGAGACACCGGTACAGTTAATTACTGCTTGTTCCGTGATTGTCGGTAGATACGTGACACCTTGGCACCTTGGTTACCGTGCTTTCAATATTACTGTCAGGCAAAACGTATTATGCCAAGCTGCCCTAGGGTCTTAGATAACGTGGATGTTCCCAATTTGCCCTCAAATAGGGCAACTTTGGTCTAAAGGCTAGAAATCCCGCGTTTTATGTTAAATTTACGATAAGACGGTTTAACAGCCTTTGATAAAATCAGGCTCCAATAACTCCATAAAAGATCTGTGAAATATAGTCCTACAAAGTTAACACCTTTCGCACTAGACCTTCTCGAGTTTTATTAAACTTCCATCATACTTTCATCCTAATATACGATTAGAACACATACTAGAGATACTTCAAGCACCTATTACTTTTTTGAAATTCCATTTATTTTATTTTAAATCGTATTTGCATTTACAGATTTATATAAACGTATTAATAACGTATTATCATATTATCGTTAAGGAGAATGTTTTATGTGATTTTAAAAAATTGGGGGTTATGGGAGAATTAAATCTAAAATGCAAGTTTCTTAGACATACACAAACAATGCAAATTATTTAATTTTTATTTATATAAAGGTATTATTATTGTATTATCATATTAAGGGGGATGTTTTATGTGACTTTAAAAAATTATGTGGTTTTAAAAAATTGGGGGTTATGGGAGAATTAAATTTAAAATGCAAGTTTCTTAGACATACACAAACAATGCAAATTATTTAATTTTTATTTATATTAAGGTATTATTATTGTATTATCATATTAAGGAGAATGTTTTATGTGATTTTAAAAAATTGGGGGTTATGGGAGAATTAAATCTAAAATTCAAGTATCTTAAAGACACAAGGACAATGCAAAACGTTTAATTTTTATTTATATTTATATATTTATTTATTTATTTACACGTCGTATTTGCAAAGCAATGAAACGGGATTAAATTCTGCTTAATATATAAGTCATGAGCTAAGTTTCTCCGTGTTTCGACTCTTATGTTTATAATATACGATATATGTCGGTTCTTTCTGCATTTAGATGCACGCATAACAAGTCTGATAATATTACGCCACGTTGCATCCTTGATTCCACGGAAAGGAACAAGCGTTTCATTTAAACTTTCGCCACTAGAACTTCACGTCGGAACGAGAATTACTTGAAATATTAATCAAAGTTTGCGCATATCTTTAATACGAAAGAAGTACGTAGCCCGAATTTTCGTCGATACGCTATCGGAATAAAAATACCAACGAGCAGAGCGGAGGAAAACGTGCCGGAGTTGGGAAATTCTTGACAGAAGCGTCAGAAGATAAAACACCGATTATTTCGATTTTTCATTCACGAGTTAGCCACGTTACGCAGAGTAGTCTGTGAGAAGGTCATAACAATAGGGTGATTAAGGTCATTCAAAGGATATTCAAGATCATTTGAAAGCTATTCAGGGTGATTTCGTGATTATTTTAGTCACTTAACGCCACTCAGAGCCACTTTATCCTCATTCGACAACATGTCAAGGTCGTTTATTTCCTCGGTAGCCTAATTCCAACAAACGAAGTAAATCCAGAGTCCCAGTACTAGAGTCCTGCGTATAAAATATTATTTAAATACCACGTATCTAATTATATTAATTAGCATACAATTTAAAGGATTTTATTCGAATTTATTCTTCCATATTTATCTGTTCTGGAATTTACATTTTATTATTCCCTAGACATTTCATCGTATATTCGAAATATTAGGAAAAAATGATAATTCATAAATGCGAAGCGAGAAAATTTATTTCTTTGAAATAACGAAGTGCCTCTGCCCATATATCTTAGCTCCTGCAAGTCATTTAACCATTTTCTTTACTTCTGGTATTTGAACGAGACGATGAATAATGGCAGAATGGCTTAGTTCCATTTGATATACCGCCTCCTTTTCTCTTTGCGATAATCTCTCTTAAAATATCGACGTTGTCGTTTCCTAGCTTTCCTCTCAACTTGCTACCCAGCGAAAGTTCATTAATCTAATACAAATAAGCATTTGAGTGTCTTAACATTTGCATAAGCTTCCGCGAATACCGAACTCGTTCCGAGATGCATTGCTCGACTTCAAACTCGCAAAAATTATTCAAATGTCTGTGTGATTCGTTAGTATAACCGATGAACTTCTCAGAATTTTGTTAAACCTAATGTTCCTTCCAGAAGAAATATTTAAATTTTAATTATTAATCCGAGATTAATTAGAATTATACGAAGTATTTCCTTCTTTAACCCAGTTTCCAGCAGTTCAATATCAAACGGAGTTAAAAATTTAAATAAAGAAATATCTTTCTCACGCCAAGTCAAATTTAAAATTTCTTGCGAAAGAAATACCTTTTTTTTTTTAATTAACTATACAAATTAAAAATTATCGAGTTTGTAATACCTCCAAATATTCAATACACGAATATTATATCGATTTCCCTCGTTTTATTTAACCCAATTTCTAGCAATTAACTCTTAAACAAAATTAAAGACTTGAAAGAGAAAATATTTCTTTTGAACTTCGCGTTAAATTTGTAATTTATTCCGGTAATTTAGATATCAAATGAACTGTGCAGAAAAGCGAAAGAAATTTCGAAGGAAGGAAAATTCATATTTGCCGAAACACCATTGCTCGAAAACCAGCCAAAAATAGTTTTCCAATTAAAACGGCAGAACAGCTCGCGGATGGAAAATTAATCGGAAATCGAACTGGCTGGAATATCGAAAATTCGTTGAAAGGTGGACGTCTAATAATCGCGTGGAAATTCGAAACGTTCAGAATTTCTTCATCAGCCGTTCATTTCTGCGCGTTAAAAAGGTCATAGGTCACGGATCAACGGTCTGCGTGACGTTAGATTTATGCGACAATCAACTTAACGCGTTTAAACGTGGAATCATCGGCCACGAAGAGCCGGTGTCCATGAACGTCAAAGGGAAACCGCCTGTGGTTTGCCCCGCGATTGACAAAACGACGGTAGCAGGTGTTCCTCGCGTGCTTTCCGATTCGATATTGCGAAGCCATCGCGATGGCCCGAAATCGATCGACCTCCATCGAATTTTCGCGCAATCCCCAGGCCATGGGGGACCGAGACGACGCGATGCCAGGCGACGATTCGATAAAAATTTAATCGCAGTCGAATATGCTACTTTCTAGCCTGGGTATCCTATGAATAAACCGTAATTGTCTCGTTTCCTGTAACATTTCGTATTTGGAAAAATAGGAGCTCCTTTTTAATTTATGCAAGATGCTTCTGTTATTTTCAACCCCTTATTATGTTAGACATAGTAACGAGTCCTGCCATGAGCTACTCGTGCTAAATATCACGAAGATGAATTACACTTAAGATTGTACGATTGATGCCCAGTCTGTCTGGTTTGTTCCTTCTGCTTTCATACATTACATGAACATGCACAATTCACATAACCTCTAAATCGTTACACGTTTATCACGATAACCTGAATCCATTAGATATTGACATCCCATGCACACTTGTCCTACTCATCCCTTTCTTACAGACATCGCTGCTTTATTATATCAACACATATATATTCAAAATCTATGACACTTACCACACTGTCTTACAACCCACCTCTAAAATTTCTGATTTCGATTGACTTTTAATACCGATTCTAAACTGCTAATCTTAAACTCTGACTTCAAACTGAAAGACTGATACGCTCTGCACTTGCACCCTTATTTAACCCTTTGCACTCGACGATGTTTTCGTTACAGAAAAATAGTAATTCGAAGATTTTCTGTCATAAAGTCGAGGATATCTTGAAAACGGCAAATAAGGAATCACATGCAAATTAAGACGTAGAATTATTTTACTTCGACATTGCACGCATCTTTAGGTAATTTTGAATTTGATATATTAATTAACATCGATCTTTAGAATGGAATTAAACGGTGACTGAGCGAGGCCTCTCGAGTGCAAAGGGTTAAACCTTACACTCTGTAGCATCCTACGGTATCGAATCTCTTCGATTTCCAAGAACGCTTATCACGCGCCAAATTAATATTGCGTGACTAGTTGTGATAATAAGGATCCAGAATGTGTGTGGTCAAAGAGAGTGTTTATTTACAGAAAAGCGTAGAATAGTTATAATGTAGACGTTAACGGAGTACCGTTTCGAACACGCATTTGTATGTGCAATTTAGATGTTTGAAGGATTGGTGCCGAAGACGAACTGACTTCTCGATTTTGCTGTATGTCCTGTCTCGTCGTGTTCGGTCCGGAGTTTTCTCTAGTTTAGTTCTGATTGGGTAAAATAGATGTTGGTGGTGGAAAGGTAAAGAGTTTTAATTGGACAGAAGGTGTGACATAAGGACCTTTGGCTAAGGAGTAGGAAACTGTCAAGGAGCCGATTTCTGATGGTCAATGACGTGATTTATAAATGCCGTCCGTCCGTTGCTTGTTGGGTCTGTCACAAGTGGGTCCCATCTGTCGCGTCTGGTACTAGTAAAATTCCTAATTTTGCTTTACCTTTGTACGCTTAATCCACTAGAACGGCGTGAGGCACATCGAACCTCCGGAATTGCAGTCGCGGTATAAAATATAAAATAAACCGTTAGGTCTGGCAAAAGTGTAAGCCTTAGAATAAAATTATGTTATAAACACGCTCTCCGGGACGGAACACACTCGGTCTTCTTTCATAATCAGACTCTCATCATCGATCATGTATTTCCCTCGGTGGGCCAGGTATTTCGCATTAAACACCACTGTGTATTTGAATAACCACGTCAGACGATAGCTACAAGGAGAGAGAGGAAGAATGCACGAACGACATCCGTCTTCCACCAAGAAGAAGAGGAACTTGTCCAATCTCAGAGCGAATCCATGAACCAGAAGTTGGGAGAACGAGTCTCGTCTTAATTTCTCCAACGGATCTCAATACATCTGAAAGCCTCTAAAAGATTGCTGCCTGAGGACCAGTCGGATGGTAGGGATTAAAGACGTCGCGGAATTTTCGGCTGACAGACATTCGGGCGTGCCGTTGAACGCGTATCGACGACAAGGGGAATGTTCTGGTCGGAACGCGGTTGGAACCCATCCTTTATCACTGGCATTTGGGATTCCAGCCTAGCCCTATTACAAACGGCCCTAGCCGCGGTCGACGACAGTCGGTTCCACCTAATTTGAATAATACCCCGGCGAATATTCTATCGCGCGGTGGCAGGCCTGAAGGAGGCCAACCCTCGTCGCAGAATTTTCGTTCATTCTTCCATCGACTGTACATACTTACGCCAACTATCGCGGTCATGTCACTGAGTCTTCCGAGTCATCGCGAGAGGACATGTCACTGACATTCCTTTACGATAAACGTACATTTATCGATAACAAGATTGGGACAACGAAGTAGCACAACTAGAAGGAATTAGTACAACTAACAAGGAGAGTGCAAGTCCTTTGGGTCATTGATCTAGTTGAAACTTTGCAGGATCGTAGATTTAGCCATCCAGTTCAGGAAAATATATCATTATAAGAGCAACTGCTCGATAGTTTTCGAGATGTTTATTTATTTATACGGGATTAATCCATTAGAAAAATCACACATTGTGTGCCACAATGCCACTTGGTAACTATCAAGTGCCGGTCGCAATCTTTTTCTATGAAGACACTTCTATCTTTCTTCACTAAGAACTCTGTTTGTGTCGTCAAGGGTCCTGTCTCTATGCTTTTGCAAAGCTCGATGGCGTGCCTTCTGCGATCGCTAATTGGCTGATATGATTCATATAGTATTCCAAATCAGTCTAACAGTTTAGTCTAATTGTAAGACAGTCCATCAGTCAGTCTAAGAATGTCCAAAGTCTAAGAGTTTCCAGTCAAAGATAGTGATAAAGACAACTACTCGATAGTTTTTGAGATATTTATGATTAAAGCTTTCTTATTCTTAATTAGAGATTTCTTCAAAACAGTTATCAACTATCATGACATGTGGCCTAACATCCGAAAATTGCTACCAGTGTGGGTATCGCAATTATGCCACAACGGCACTTGATAAATATTCCAAATAAATCTGTAATTAAGGCAATAATAAAATTCTAATCACAAATATCTCGAAAACCATCGAATAGTTGCCCCTATAATGATATATTTTCTTGAACTGGATGACTGAATCTACAAACCAGCAAAGTCTCGACTAAATCTATGACCCGAATTTTTACGTCCTTGCAACGCAACGTTTCATGTTTGTGAGGCTGATATAAGCGTGTAAGAAAATAACCAACGAACGTGTCTTGCCTAACAGACGGGCCTCGATGGTCACCGTCCAATGGGCCTCATCAACCGCTGATAAAAGAATCGTGATAACTCTGTACTCGCGTAAACTCTCGATAAACGATCGAGGGAGGAAAGCCCCGAAGCTTCCACGCGTGGGGAGTCATCGGAGCAGTTCTTAAGAGACCCTCGAGCAGTTAAGCAGAGACCATAGTGTGAAATGAACCTTTTTCGAGACAAGACGCTTTTGAGTGTCTGACCCGTATTCCTTTGTGGCGGAATTATTCTCACCCTCGGTACTAAATGGAGTCCAAGTTTAAAGAAATTCGAGGATTTTCTCGCAAGACCTCGGTAAAGCTTCCGCTTCCTATATATAGAATTTGCAAATTTTCTAATAGCATCTTCGTCTAAGTAGCTACCTACTAGGTAGCCTAACTGATGAGTCCACTAGTAAGCCCGAAATGGAGATTATAGTATCCACATAATAACTGAAAGAGTTCATGTAGTAGAATAGACACGGAATACAGTTTCATTTATACATATCAACCATAATGAATAATAAGTAAAGTGCCACCTGGGGTGTGAAAGTGCAAGCTTTGCCCCTCGTATTGGCCCTATGAATATTATCCTGAAATTTCTTTTCGCGAAATTATAGTTGTTCAAAGATGAACATATTATAGATTCAATTTTGCTTCTGATGGTATCGTGATCTGTCAAAGTTTTTGAGTTTCCAGTTTTTCGAAATTGAGAATCTAGTATGGTACCTTAATCTAGGTTAATTAGTTTAATTTCGAAGGTCCTGATTAGGTTTGATGATTATGAGATTTACAGAGGCACCCTATAGTTAGGATATGGTGGAAAGATGATTCTTGGTTGGGTTCGGATTAGACGTCTTTGATGTGGAGTCTTAGCAAATTTTGCAATTTACTAAGACTTAAGTCTTATTCTCGACTTTCGAAGATCGATTAAGCGATAGGCGTTGGAAGATTGGAAACACGAAGCTAAGGCGATATTAGGGAGGATAGAGATGGGTAAGAAGTATACGAAAATGTAATTTTAAAATACGTATAAGAGGATGAAGATACGAATGTACGCTTCTGGAGATTGAATTTTTATGCTGGAGCCTGTGGCGAAATTTGAAGGCAAAGTACTCATTTCTCAACTTCCTCACGCGAATATTCAGATGGCTGTATTATTCGAATGAAAATCCATTTTATCGCAAACCAGATGTGCCAACTAAAATTCTGAAATTATTTACTTTTTAACAACCTGTTTGAAAGAAAGATGTGGAAGTTGCAAAAGAATCTTATATCAGACTGTATGTATGCTAGACTATTTTTAATAAGAAATAGTAGATTAGAAATTAATTTCTAAATTAGAAATTATATTAATTAAAAATTAGAAATTAATTTCTAATAAAAAAATAGAAGATCTTTTTATTAGATTTGATTAAATTTTGATTAAATTACGATCTCCTATTTGACCATTTCATCGGACGAGTATATTCTATACTAATCACTGTGTAAATTGATATTCTCATATTTGAGAGTAAAATCAACCGATACGAGAAGCAGCTGTAACGTCGGACGTTAACTGTGTTATAAATCCTGTGGAAATTAGCGAATAAATGCATTCCACAGCCATTATGATAATTTAGCATAGAGCACCCATAGTGGTGTCGGCGTAATGGGATCAGTGTTATCGTTGCAATAACCAGGTCGATATAAATTCCACCCTGCCAATTTCGTCCCAGGGATAATTATAGTTTTCAAGGGGAACGAACGATGAAACTCAGTGAAAAGTACTCTTCGTGCCAATTCGATCGGAGTTCAATATTGCTTGTAGATCCGAATTAACGTATCGCCATAATTCAATCAAAATTCGTATTACTACCCTCGAGTGGGAGAAGTGGAGTGATTTATACCATATGAATATCTTTTATCTGGAAAATAAATGTAGTATTTTCCCAATTTCCATATTTCTATTTTCTACACATTTTTAGTAATTTTGGCAATATTTCAGGATAATAAAGGAATAACAGATGAAAGCTGAAATAGATTTAATATCCTAGAAAAATAAATTAGAAGGATATTATTCCAAACCTTTCGTATACAAAAAAATTCGAATACTATACTGTTTTGATATTAAAAGACAGGCAACTATACTTCATTGATTAATCATTACACCTTGGGATGTTTCAAAAATTCTTATTTCTCAGACTTCCTTAAAAGACAGAAGACTGGATCCTATTATTCAATTATTACTCTGTCAAATATTGTAAAAATCCTCACATTTTAGACCCTCTTTAAGAAAACTAAAATAATTATATTACTTAATTATTACACTGCCAAATATTTCAAAAATTCCCATGTCATGGATTAGAAGACTTTTAAAGACAGAAGACTGGATCCTATTACTCAACTATTACCCTGTCAAATATTTCCAAAATTCCTATATCTTAGATCTCTTTCACTTTCTTTACACACCTTTGCACCCCCAACAACGTGCAAAGTTTGAAAAACAAATTTACCTGTATACCACGATGAAACACCAATGTCTAACAAAAAGAAATTAAGTACCCTCTCTATGAGTACCTCGAAACGAAGCGTTCCAGGTGCCCTGTCCAGTACTATTGCACTTACATGGCAGAAAACTCCCTATCGTGTCATCCCTTAACTAACAGCACTGATAAACTGAAGCTGGCGTTTCTTCGCGAGATAAAGGGTGCACTTCCGATCTCGTTGATTCGATGGCGGTAAAGAAACCTACTCGTGGATAGCCCGGGGTTCATCTGCGAGATTGTCAACCTTATCTCTGTGTACGGTCGCGAGGGAAGACTCGATCGTAGAAAATTCGGGCCACGGATAGAGGCCATAGGTAATTCGTTTGCAGGGGAAGAGGCTAAAATATTCTATTGCCGGTGGTTGGATTGCGTCCTGGCAGCTCCGTTGCTATCCCTCTACGGAATTTACTGCGCGAAGATAATAATTTCGGGCTGACTAGGGGGCTAGACAAGGCTCCCCTATTTCCTCGCAGCCCTGTTGCAATAAAAGGGTCGCGGGATTAAACGTTTCTATCCCGGATCGACGACTGACTTTCTCAAAATTCCCGACGAGAAGATCGGTTTAATAGGAACGAATTGACGGGGCTGACGAGATCTTTCTCCAAGGAAATAAGGACGTCGGGGTTGGGATTTCGCTGGCTGAGGATCTTCTTCGCGCGAGTGTTTCGCGAAGTTGAGAAGATGTCTTTGGTGTGAGAAGCTGATCGAGAATTATACTCTTGACAGTCATCGAGTCTTCACAGCCATCGTATAATTATACTACGACAAATTTTGAAATATTTTTCTACATATACACGGTGCCCTAGCAACGGTAGCCCTACTAGAAAATAAAGAATTAAATTTTTAGATTTTCATGAAATTTTGAAAAATGGACCTAAATTTGGAGAATCTGATACTTCGAATCGAGTTCCATGTTAGGGAAGATTAATGTTACGCGTTCTATCATGTGTATTGTATACTGTATGCGTATGTGTACACGTGTGCTGTACGATTTATGAATAATCGCGAATATGATATATCTCGTCTGTAATATTTCATTGTTCGGAGTGGTTTCAGTTTTCGGATATTTTTATGTTTAGAGGAAACATTTAGTGACATTTTACGTAGCTTTATTTGGAAATTCCGGAAGGTTTTGATATTGCACGATGAGCAGGAAAGGAATAAAGGGCTAATAAATTACTATTAGTTTCATTCATCGAATTTGATATAACTTCGACGCCAAGATAAAGAGGTATTTAGGAGAAGAATAGAAACTAGAGTCTCCAGATACTTTCATTTCTTTCAGAAATAAAAATGAATCCATTTAAACCACAACACTTGTCTCAAGAATTAGTAATATTGGATTAATATTGATATATAAGACAAGTTAGACTGAACATCAACAAGGGTCGTGGCTTGGTGAGAGCCGATGAGTAACCGTGGAAAACATTATACCCACGAAATAACAATGGCCGACGAGTGGAGACGTTATTTGTTAATTTAAAAGAATGTCTAAAGCTTTTAATCGAAGCTTCCATAATTTTCTCGCAGTCTTCTCGCAATTATAATATCAAAAATACTGATAAGAGAACAAGAGAATTTTCTTTAAATAGTGAGATCAGAATGTTCAATTAAACATTCACGTCTTTTGACAAATGAGAAGTTAATTAACTAAGAAAATGGAAACTCTATTAAAATTCTTCACTTATTCTCCACTTACTCCAAAATTTCTCTGAAATGTAACACGGTACGATTTAAGAAATTAACGATTTTAGCCAAGATAAGGTGCTCGAACTCCATGTCTCTGGGAATGGTAATCCCCAGACGAATGTCTCGATTTGCTGCAAGTGAAATGGACTGCCTCATCCGGGGCTCGACAAGGGAGTAGAAAAGGCGTATGAAATTTTTATTACGGCCCTGCTCGAGTTCGGCGCTGTAGTAAAATTCGTAGGATTCTGCTGTTTGGTTTTAATTGAAACGTGGAAAATTGTCGTCCCCGTGGACCGAGAGCTCGGGAACTTTAACTGCGGGAATTTCGAATGATGCCGAGTTCCGAACGAACATCGAAATTAACTTCGTTAGGTGGTCACTCGAAGGATTCTCGAGTTGGTAATTAGCAACTCCTGAAGGAAGGAAAATCATCGCGCTAGTAATGACGAAGATTCAACGAAAGAGGGGAATTAACGAAGAAAGTTTTCGTTTCGCTCGTTTGAAAAGCGATTTGCGTACTTAGTAGGATGAGAAATTGTTTTCAAAGGGTTGTTTGCTTGAGTCGCTCGTAGAAACATCGTGATTTGCAACGAGACATTCGAGTTTTAAACTGTGATTGCATAACAAACATTTTCTGCATAAAATATTTCTTTGAATTTAGTAGAATAATTATACGACTATAGCTGGTCGTCGATTTTCATACTGAACCGCAGGAAGATGAGCTACTTTCTTCATCCGGGCTTTAACGGGAATAAAATTCTGTTGGAATCAAATGACACTGTATTTTTATGTATATTGCGCTAATACTTTATCACTAACAATTTGATTCTTATTGTACAAACGCTCTATACACCTTGTGCTATTTGCAACTGACTCAACTAACGAGACCTGAGGACTGGGTACTGACTTATTGCCAAAAATCTTCATACATATATATATCACTCTCCCCACTCCAACTACGGAAGCTCATATCTACCAATTATAATTGGAAGAAATTATTGCCTACAAATTCAAATAAATTCTAAATATTGGTATAATTTCCTTGATAATGAAATAAATATATCGTCACTAACTGGAATTATGCAGTGTACGATTTTTTATTATTAGAATAAGGTTGGGTAGAGTTAAACAACACTGTTATGACGTTATAACGAAATTATTGCAAATTCATTTATTCGAGATGAGATTGTTGGATTTTGAATTTTTGATTAGGCTTCGTTTTTGTGTTTGGTAGACGTTGGAAAATTTTGGAAATTCTAAGACAGCTTCTGGAAATTACCTAGTCGTCATACTAATTCTATTTGTTCTTTATTTTTTCTCGACCGAATTTAATTAAAATTAAATTATTGCAGGAAAGTACGAAATTATTACAACACGATATCTACCGTAATATATCGTTTGCAATATTTGTTTCAAAAATGTCACGTGCCATTCGATGTCATTTTATCCACTCGACCACTGATCACTCGAAATCGTCAGCACCTAATCTAATTATTTTTCACAGTAACCAAACACGTAAATGCATCGATAAACCCATAAATAACGCTAATAATCAATTACAATTATTCCATTATCAGTCCAATATTCTGCACCACTAAAACTATTTACATTTTCAGACTCAATCGAAATTCGCAACAGAAAAATCCTTACAAACTGTTGGAAATAGAATTTCAGTGAAAGTCTAGATGAAATTTCGTTTTCAATTTCCTATGTAACTGGAAATTAAGTTACATTTAGCGAACTGAATTTTGCAACACGATGTTTCAAATAAATGCGGCCAATTCATTTTTAATCGGGTTACAATGCACTCGAGTGTGCACGGCCCTGTCAAATCCTTTACGATTTATTACCTAGAAGATCTATCAGACCGGGTAATTCAATGTGAAATATTAAAATCGTTCCAAACAATTGCACGGACCTGCAAATTTAATATTTTCACCCTCGCGGCTCAATTCGAGCAACGAATATTCGTGCAAATTTATAACCGTATGCGAGATTTATACGATCCAACGATCACGCCGCGGCATCGCGAAACACGAAAACCACATTCGCGATAAATGGCGAAAGGATGCAGAGGAAAATTATCGGACGGGAAAGAATTCGACTTCGAATTTCCACAAAGCTTCAAGAAGATTGCCAGTGTCCTATCTAGGTTGATTAAATTTTATAGAATCGCTCTTATCACGGAATCTCGATGAACTGTAAAAATCGTAGGATCTCTCGTCCCAGTCGCGTGATGGCGTAATTTCGAGCCGGAAATGGTGAAGTAACCCGTATCAGGGGATCAAGATGTGATTTTTAATAAAAGCTATTTCTCCTAAAATTAAGCTATTTCGAATGAAGTTATTATATAAATAATACTTATTTTTCTAATTTACCAATTTTCTTATCATAATTATTATCTACTAAGTTTCGATATCTCAGTACTATTTAGCCCAAATTTATAAATAACCTAAAAATGTTTATCGAAAAAAATGGGAAATTGGAATTTTTGTATTGCATTCCTGATAGATTTCGTAAAATTGAAATGGGGAAATCGAAGATTAATATTTTTATATTAGATACCTGATAAATCTCGAGAAATCGAAGATTAGTCTTCTCATAAAATTTTATTCGCATTACTGATGGTGATATCGATAATTAATTAATATTAACCGTATTTACAAGGTACATAAAAGTACATAGAATATAATTGGTAAATTTATAAGAAGAAATTTAAAATAACGTCGATTTAAAATCCAACCTCACCTTTACCCTGCTCATCGAGATACTGCAATTTTAATTAGTGAGGAAGATGGAGGATTCACTCTTTGACTAATTACTAGACCACGGATGATTATGTAATAAAGATAGAGAAAGGAAATTACCAATAAAGGATTTTTGGTACGTAGGTACGCGAGAAAGATCGCAGATCCCCGGATTTTTAATTGGAAATTTTCAATGAACGAAGTGGAGCTCGTTTTATGAAGCTATTCTAATGGTAAAGGCATAAACGTTCGACTTTTATAACGTGCTTCTCGTTGATTTAACAGGCTTGTTCCACATTCGGCATTTTATTAGATTTTCGATAATTCGTTCATTAAAAACTTCATGGCTATTATTACACCTGTGTCACCTAGTGAACCGGCTATTTAAAATGCTCCCACTCGCTTAAGGTAATGTTATCGAGCGGAATTTCAATGAAATTTCAGCAAATTCGATTGCTAATTTTCTTCTTCATTTCGACGGCTCTATAAACAACGAGAAGGTATCAGCTTCTTCTCTCTTCGCTCCTAATTACCATTGAGAACATCCTTCATTACAGATGTATAATTAGAGTGTTCTAACAGGAAACTGATTCAGAAATGTACAACTCTAATTAAAACGACAAGCATTCTCTCTACCGTCAATCCTAAATTAATATTTCTACCCTGGGCCAATTTATAATTAATTTATACGGTGAAAACGGCATACGTAAAGTTCCAAAATAAAAATGACTAACCTTTAAAAAGACCTTTAATTTACTTAATATTCCATGGATATTTTATTGCTATTTTGACAAGACGAATTTTCGATTAACGAATACAACGTAAAATAGGAAATGTAATTTTCCCTTTCGAATTTTTTACTCAGATCACTACAATAATAACCGACACTTACTATAATTTAACTTGCCTACACCGCGTTGTAAATAAATACAGATTATTCGACATTACACTATAGTTGACATAGACTATATAATATACAGTGGATAAAGAAGGTATCGACTAACTTACAAGAAAATTCACCTAACCAGAAGATTCTAATTTTTTAATTTCGATGAAAATGTATAAGTATGTATATCACAATGAATTATACCTGCAACAATCTTTCTTCCCACGTAATATCACTCGGAGCAGATGAAATCTGAAACGACTTTGTAATAGTGCAAGATAAAACAAAACTGTTTACACAAAAAGTATTTAATTTTCAACCCTCGGTTTCTCTATCACGAAAAAATTCCGAAGAAAAATTACAATAGGAACATAAAAGATACTACGCCCATGGAAAGTTCCTCTATGTAGAACTCATTATACTCTACATATACACACGCACTATTAACACTAAATCTAATATAGCCTAAATTACCGTTTTCAAAACTTTCATCAAAAATTCCACGTTTTTCTCCCCATATACGCATAATTATTTTTCCAATGTCCCCCGATTATTCTATTCTTTCAAAGTTCTAATTTATTCCCATTCACCGGTCGTTTGACCATGATTGGTTTAGTGTTAAAATCAGAACATTCGTAATAATAATACTTCTCTTACCCACTGTATATCAAAGTCACGACGAGGATACGAAGAATTTACCACAAGCGAGCGTATAAAACTAAATTCCTCTGAGGTCCTCGACCTTGCTCAGCGACGACCATCAACAGCTCTCCGAGCCACCTGCGAGTAAACTGAAAGTGGAAAAATAGGGCGAGCCTAGGGAAGGTCGTAATCTGAAAAACAGCGAACGGTCACGTTCGCGCCATAAAGCCGGCCCGTATCCAATAACTATCGACTACTCTGGAAAAAGAAATTTCCGAAGAGATGGGTCAGTCGATGGATAAGCCCCCCGCGAGATTTCGCAGCTGGCTTTAATGAAAACCTTACCGTCGAGCCTCGATCCAGCTTCCGCGGAAATGAAATTAATCGGAGAGACGACAGAGAGTGCACGACGCGTGTGCGGACTTACGAGTTCGTTCCTTGACGTAACTTCTGGCCCGACATGCGCCTACGCGACGCAATTTCCACCAGAAATCGAATCTTTCGTTCCCGCGTGTGAGTTCATCGCTGGACCGCGTCTAGCGAATTAATAACACGTCGGAAAACACGGCGCTCGCGTCGCCGAGCAGCGCCGCCATTGTATTTCCGCGCGGACAAAGAGGCACCGGCGAGCGGAAAACGCGACGCCGGATGACCAATTGCTCCTTGCCTGTTTCGTTTCGAAACCACTGGTCGGTGATCCTCCGAGGTCGCTATGGGTGTTATTTTCTATGGGACTAGGAGGTTTTTCCGAGATTTTTATCTCGAGATTTGGGAATGTGACGTAGGTGGGGATTATGGTTGATTATGTTGGATTGTAGGGATGATTACGTTGGTCGCTGATATTTGCAAGTCACGAGGTTTGGTATTGTCGATAATAATAAGTTTTTCGATGGTAATTGCGAGTATAGTTAGCTAATGTTTGATACTCGCGATTATACTAATGGCGACTGTGATCACCCAATGTCTAACGCTTGAAATGCTTTATCGGTAACTATAATTACCCTATACCTAACACTTGCGATATACTATCGACGACTATAGGTGACCCAAAGTCTAAATCTGCCAGCTATTCAACATTTAATATTCGCGATTATACTAATGGCGACTGTGGTCATCCAAACGTCTAACGCTTGAAATGCTTTACCGTTGACTATAGTCATCCTATACCCTACACTTACGATGTACTATCGACGACTATAGGTGACCCAAAGTCTGACATTCACTAGGTATTCAACGTCTAATATTCGCGATTATACTAATGGTAACTGTGGTCACCTAAACGTCTAACACTTGAAGTGCTTCATCGGTGACTATAGTCACCCTACACCTAACACTTATGATGTACTATAAGTAACTCAAAGTCTGACACTTACCAGTTATCCAACGACTGATACTCGCAGAATGCCAAGGGTGACTGCAGTCATCCAACGTGACACTCGCGGTACACTAAACACAGTGATTTCAATCCCTTGCCCTACGATTTAAGTTCCAATGGCTCGTGCCTTGATCCACAGTACAGTCCATCACACGTCGAGACACTTCGTCCGAACACTGCGAAGGATAACACGCAACTGACGAGTCTCAACCTGTCTCGACAGAAAAACATCGACGGAAATTAACGCTCACGTGTCGACTTTCGTCGAACGCGACGAAGAACACGGAACTGAGACAAGAAGTCATCGACAAAAACAAAGCACGAACCTGGCCAATGTTTACGTTCAGCTCTATGAACTATGGCTCTCACTCCTGATACTCGTGTTTGACTCGACTTAACATACCATATTATAGGTGAAGGATTAATAAATAGCTTTGGTAAAATAGAGTAGAAAATGTCTCGCATTGGGATCGATCCATACCATGACAGTGCACTCGTAGGCGAGAAACCATTTTATTGGGAAACTTAAGAGGGTTCGAGAAGGTTTCTGAAAGATATTTATCTTGTGATTTGAATACGTAATTTTGATGGGAAATGTGATTGATTTTATAGGTTGCAGAGGTACTCGCATTGGTTACTGATCCTTAAAGGCTGCATCGTTCCTTTCCTCGTTGGGATTCAGGGAGCTCATGAAGGGTTTTGAAAGAATCTTATCGCATGATTTAAGGACGTAACGTTGGTGGAGATCAGGATATACGGGATTACAGAGATATTGCGATTGAAATATGACTAGAATAATTAGGATTACATTCCTCGCACGCTACAGTCGGCTACCATAGCCAAGTTTATCCGCGTTCCACCTCGAGTAAACATAGTATCTGCATAGAATCCCAGTTGCATAACGAGCATTTGTCTTGCCACCTGAAAGTTAAGACACCTAACTAAATCGTAATCCTAAATCCTGTTGCGATACACCTTGCAGAACAGCTAATCTTGAAAACCAGATTACGATGAGCCGTCTGGTATCGAGCAAGAGAAATCCAGCTCCCCTAAACTCTTGATCTTCTTGAGATCAAATAATAAATTGATAATTCTCTTCGGATAGAAAATTGAATCTTCGAGACTTTCGAGATTCAACTTCTTGTAGATTGTTAGACTTCCAGATTAAAGATTCTATTATCTCCTGAAGCTTGTTGGTAGTTAAAGTTTCGTTACGAGATTAGGAACTCTTAATCGATAGGAAACATCAAATGCAGCGACACCAAGGATTCTTTTTCGATCATTTAAGAACACCAGATAAAGTACTAACGAAGTGGAACAGTCTTAAACTTCGATCAATCTCGAGTCAGGTGATGAACGATCTAGAGATTCTCAATTGTAGATTAAACACCTCCAATTTCGTTATCAATAAACCATAGAAAGGACTACCCTTGCGAATTTCACCGATTTTTCAAACGAAAAGTACAATACTCTAACTCCTCAATTTTGTTTTATAAATTCGGTGAATTTTCCTATTATAATTTATAAAGTGTGTAATTTTTGGTAACACTGATTTCACAATGGTGTGCACCATACATAACCTCTTCTGATTATTAGTGTTGCGTCTCAAACACTGCTCACGTTCGTAGTTTCGCAGGGTTGTAAGGCCCAGATGCAACCATGTTCCAAGGAATACTCTAAATTAATCGAGCTAGATCTGGTTAGGGTTAAACTAAAGAGCTCTGAAGTGCGACTGTTCCTGAGTTGATTGTCATGGATTTGTCTTGAATGCTTAAGATCCGAGATAGAATTCCTTGCTTGGTCGTGATGCTTGTCTTGTCTTCTTGGGACTTTGAGGAGAACGGTCTCTGTAACTCGTGGTTTCATAAATTCGTATGTCTTCTGATTGGTTGGTATGAAATGTAAATGACAGATGTCTTCCTATTAGTTGTGAATAATATTGAAGGTATTAGCTTCGACGTCATTCGGTGGTGGTGGATGTTTAAACAAATTGGGTCCTTATGCCCATCGTCTCAAGGCTGATTTATTAGTCCTTGTAAAGGTTCGCCCAAGTGATGGCCAGGTGACAGTGAGTGTCCACGAATGAACGGACGCTAGCATCGACATAAACTAGCGATAAGTCCTCCACTTAACTCGGGATGTTGAGTCCTAGAGCCGCAACAATTAGAGTACGTCGTTTCATAGAATCCCAAAACAATTGACGAGAGTCGTTTTCTTAATGAATCTTCCTCTTCCATCAGAAGCTCGGAACAAATGACAGAGAAATCGAAGAGGAGATCTCGAGGATAAAAGGGAATAAAGGAAACTCTTATCTATATACCATGAACACGGTTCAGTTGAACGTCTCGCGCGTTACGAGAGTATCTCCTTGGGAGCGTTAAATCCGTGGAAATTACGCGACACTTCGACACCGGGAGAGTTAGGCGAGTCCAGGCCAGGAAAGGTCGATCCCCCGGGAATTTAAATCCGACTCTTTAACCGCGCGGAACGCGGAAGCCGCTTCGAGAGGTTTCTTACTTTCGAGCCTCTCCTCGCCGTGCCACTTGGAAAAATAATTTCAGCGGAATGAAGCCGAGGAAATTGCTTTGATTAAAATATCGAGAACCGTATAAGACGCCGGAGGTTACCGTCTCCGGTCAAGGTCGGACAGGATATTGTGCCACAAATTGAATGGGAATGAAAACTTGGCGATCCGCTGGATCCATAGGCTTAATCCTCGTTCGTGGTGGTTGCCGGGGGTAAAAGTGGGATTACGTCTTCTGGCAGGCATTGTTTTGCACTGTAATCGCGTTTTCATCTCGGGAAACATCGGAACCTCGATGATTTGTTTAGTCCTCGGGTATGTAAGGTCTCGGAGACGAGAAATTGCAGAAGATAATGAAGAATCTAGGAAAGGATCTCACGGTGGAAATGTGAAGTTGACAGTCTTAAAGATGGCTGTTCGTTACTTCGTCGTCTGTCTATCTGATGAACTAGAAGGCACAGAGAAGCGTCCTGAATAACTACGTTATGGGCCTTCGATGCTGGATTCATCGAATCATCGTTGCAAATGGACCACTTCGAAATGTAGAGATTCGTTCGTGGAACTCTTTGATGTTATGATCAAAAGACATGTCTATTATCGATAGAAGATTAAACGTTATATCTATACACTTGGTACACTATCTGGTCCAACCAACGAGAACTTTTTCAGCAATGAATCCTCCATTTCCTGTCTCGCATAAATTCTTAACTTCTCATTTTCTAAATGCAGCTTTACTTCCTTGCTCCTGGAGTCCTCACTCTAGTTAATGTCGAGCTTCGATGCTAAGTATTTTCTGAATACTGTCAGGCATTTGTTGTCAAACGTATTGTCAGGTACCTTTAAATTAGTTTCACCATCTCAATTTGTCACGAACCGTCCAAATTCTTAACTTCTCATTTTCTAAATGCAGCTTTACTTCCTTGCTCCTGGAGTCCTCACTCTAGTTAATGTCGAGCTTCGATGCTAAGTATTTTCTGAATACTGTCAGGCATTTGTTGTCAAACGTATTGTCAGGTACCTTTAAATTAGTTTCACCATCTCAATTTGTCACGAACCGTCCTAACAGGACAAATAGGATTCACGTTCATGCGATTCTCGTTCACAGTTCTCCTGTTCTTCACACTATGTTCGAGTTCAAATCGAGCTTCGATGATAAGTATTTTCTGAATACTGTCAGGCATTTGTTGTCAAACGTATTATCAGGTACCTTTAAATTAGTTTCACCATCTCAATTTGTCACGAACCGTCCTAACAGGACAAACAGGATTCACGTTCATGCGATTCTCGTTCACAGTTCTCCTGTTCTTCACACTATGTTCGAGTTCATGTGTATGGTCAGACACTCTGCCCAACAGGAACGGAGTCAAAAGATCTGTCATTAACAGTTGTAACAGGACAAACAGGATTCACGTTCACTCTATTCCTGTTCTTAACAGGCTGTCATGTTTGAGTTCGCGTGTATCATCAGACACTCTGTACAGCACTGTTGCGAGGATTAAATGTCCCGTTTCATCACAGGTGACTGAAGTATCCGACATGATCGCGATACTTTATGAAAATATATAAAATAAAATCCAATTATACTCGCGTTCTGACGTGAGAAAATTCCTTGTTAAGAATTCTAACAGGACAAATAGGATTGGTGAAAATGGTGAGCTGAAAATGAATTTATCGAGTGGATCTCTCGAAACAGAGATGAACTAATCACCGCTGTCTGCTCCATTCGTACATCTTCGACACCGAGACTTCTCTTTCGCGCTTCGACGAAACTGCACTAAATTACGGAACAATTTAATCACGCTGGAGAACAGTGTCTTTCCGAGGCACGACGTGCCGCGGACCAATTTTTCACCGTGCCAGGAGAGTGTCCGCCCGGCAAATTGATAGCTTCCGCGTTCTCTAGGCACACGATTTCCCGTGCGCGATCATTAAGATACACGAAGGTTGCAAGCGTGACGGGTGGAAAAAACGAAACATCCTCTGCTCCTTTTCCCTCTGCTGCTGCTGTAGCGTTCCGTGGTCGGGCCAGCTGACCCAGCTGGTACTTGCATCTCTCTGGCAGCACGCCTAACGACGAGACCGCTTAATGACCGGAGCTGCAACCCCACACGACTGAGGAGCAAACCGGCAAGAAGATCCACGCTCCACAAGGAGTGCCTCGATCCTTGGAACGGGTCGAATTTAATCCGTCGTTAGCTGGAGACCCAACGAATCGCAAATCGAATCTTCTCGTTTGCCGTTGACCTTAAGCCTCGGGCCAGACCCGGAGATTCCTCTGGACAGTTTGTCGAGTTCTCTATTCTGCTATCCGTTATCGAATCGCGACTCCGGGCAAGTGTCCCCCAGGTCGATCGAATTTCGCTGAATCGTCGTTCCATCTATTTTCTCCATTGATTATTCTCGATAGTTCGTCCGCTCTGCGGATCACTGGATTTTGACATTGTTTTGTTGGGATCGTCGACTGTGTAGAGTTCCGTGGAGAAATTTCAACGAGATTATCGAGAATTTAAGATGGTAGAAAGACGAATAGGATGTCAAAGATATCAGCTTTCCTTTGCCTGCAAGCATTAAGTTGGGCTTGAGGATGTAACGAGATTGACAAGGTTCTCTCTTGACGACGCTTCGAAGGTCCACTGTGATGACTGTATTACAGCAAAATCAGGGGTACTCGTGTGTGATCCTAGTGTGTCCTGTTCTCACTCTGGAAATTGGTATTTGCTCTCTGCCTGTGAAATTTTAAGATTCGTTGGAAGTTTGAAATTCAAATTGCTGTCAAACTTTTGTAGATCCTCATAGTGGTGTCTTCCATAAGTATTAGAGACGTGAATCTATTTCTGAGACAATCGTGTAATTGTAAATGGCTATGCTTATGGCTGTGAGTACTTGTAAAGTGACAAGACGTGTTTGAAAATTCAAATTTCTGCCAAATTTTTGTTGATCCTCGTAAAGGTGTCTGCCATAAATATTGGAGACACGAATCTATTTCAGAGACAATCGTGTAACTATAAATGGCTATGCTGATGGCTGTGAGTACTTGCAAAGTGACGAGACGAGTTTGGAAATTGAATTTTTGATTTTTGAAGTATGGAATTTTTTTGCAACTTTTGTCAATCTCTTCTACAGGGTCTGTGTACCGATATTTGAAACGATTTTCTCGAGACTTCAAAGCAGGTAACCACGTTACGTGATATCGTGTTATCCTGGCCTCGCTTTGTTCCAACGGAAACTATCTTTCACCGTGGAAAATTGAAACGGGAAGTAGAACGTGGAAATTCCTGTAAACTATAATTAAACCTTCCGATTGATTTTTCTACCGCGTTTGCATTCGTTTCATATCGTGCGAGTACAACAGCAGTTCATTGTAAAGCAATCGCACTCGTTTCTGATCGAATCTCAAATCAAAATTTGAAATGAGGGATTAATATTTTACGAGGCCAAGTTGTCTAGACGGTACCTCTATTCAAATTAGGATCTTCCATTGTGAGGGGGATGAAAGTATCTATAAATTCGCTTTGAGTCTACGCGAATTATCATCCGAGTCGACTTTCGAGCTCATCCTATTGAATTAAACATCGATTACTACGATTCCGTTCCACGAATCTTTTTCATCCCCGTTTTCCACCATCCACCGGAATTATTCATTCATACATGTAGATCGTATGCTTCTCGTTCTCGATGGCTCTGTTTCAACGAAACATAATTAGTACGAGGCCTAACGATGCAGAAGGCTCTTGAACTTCAGCATCTGCGATGTACATCGCAGAACAGTGTTACGAGAAATGCGGTCAGGGATAAACTAGACCGATGCGCAAGACGGTATTCCAGCCCTTTAGCTCCCTAAAGAATTCCACAGCGTCACGATAAGTAGAATAAAAATGAGATTTTAGAGGGAACGGAATAGACGGGGATATAGGAGAAAATTTCAAATATCAAGGAGAGGAAAAACGCGAAGATATATTCTCCTAACTTGCAAGCGAAAACTCAAATAGGATATTTGACGCTATCCAAAATGGATAAAATAATTTGAAATGGATATGTATGAAAAGCTTCCTGATTTAGTTGCCACTCCATTAATTGCCATAATATGCCAATCATTGAATTGGAACTGAATTAAACCGTGAATTAGATGATAAAATTTTAATTGGAAATGTCTTAAAAATTATTGAGTAGTGGCAGCTATAATCGTATACCTTTGCCATCTGGGAAACTAAGTCTACTATCAAGCAAAGTTTGAACTAAATCAGGGATTTCAAGACCTTGCTGTCTTCTTGTTAGATATTTCCACTTCTAGAGATATCGGGGTGCCACGTCAATGGGGGCCTGGTTTACGTCTTTGCGACCCCTATGACCTAACCTAACTTAACCTAACCTAGACCTAACCATCTCGAATGCTTGGGCTAGTCCCTGAAAAAGACAGTTCGTTTGCGACTGTAGACTATGGAACAGAGCTTTTCCAGAACGAGACACTGTGTTTTCTGTACCAGGCCCCCCTCGCGTAAATAAAGCCCTCTCATTGACACGAAATAGAGCCTTGATTTCTTAAATACCCACGACTTATCTTCAGATAGTACATACGAAAGAATTTAATAGGTAGAGTGTATGGAAAGTCTAGAAACCGAGATAAAAATTCGTGTCTTTTATACGATTAAACGAAGTCCTAGTAGAATTGACAGCCATCGATAAACAGGAAGAAGCCCAAGAATTTCGTTTCATTCGGTCTATCTTTGGCCGTGAACGTCTAGGCGTAGGCGGAAAGAGCCCTGGCTGGCTCGAAGACAATGAAAGGATGCGGGAATGAAGGGTACGAATGGCTGGAAAGTATAAAAGCGGAGAGACAGTGTCTAAAGAACACGGGACACGCTCCAGGTCACCGGAAGTACGAGGATTCCGGGGTCGGAGGAGCGAAAAAGGAAAGTGGGCGGATGAGAATTTTCGCTGAGGAACGAAAGGGGAAAAAGTGGAGAAAGAAATGCACGAGACTCTCTGCCTCTGTGTATACGTGTCGCGTGCCTGTGTGCGTATACTTGCGTGTGCGTGTGCGAAGGTATAAAAGTTTCGAAAACGACCGAGTGGATACGCGTGATCTAAATGCGAGAAGAGGAAAGAAGGCAAATAGGGGTGTAAAGAAATCGCTCAGAAAAATGTGCGTCGGCGTTAACCGGAAGTGAGGCCGTCGGGATGTATGCCTCGAATACTAGAGCTTCGATCTGCTCAGATTCTTGGCACAGACGAGATCAAATTTGTCAAAATACCGGGTGTGTCACAATTTCGAAGACGTATTTACGTTGACGATTCAGTTCCTTCGAGAAATTTCGAGAAATTATCACTCGAATGTGGCATAATTACAAATTGCGTTCGATCGAATTGATGTATCACAGAGATACTCTGACATGTCTGGGTATCTTCATTTTCTTGAGTATAATATTCGCGAATTCGGAGAATTGAAATAAAAAATTTGAAAATCGAATTATGGTACACGGTAGATTCGTTCCAAATGTTATCTCCAAAACTGACGTTAGCTCATAAATCGCGAGATTCGTTCGTGACAAACGATGTAACAAAAATCTTGCATTGGCCAGGTTCCATGGCATCGGATGACAACTAACGGGCTTAAAATCGTTGCCACGGGGTCAAAAACACTCGCGTTCTTTTTGAAACGTATACTCGAACGAGCCACTAAAAATAAGAGAGAATTCCTATCTACCATTCGTCGAATACACCGTGAGTATTTCGCGGAACGAGCCATTGGAACCGCCTCGAGTCTCAGATGACAGCTACCGGGTGCCATTGTCGTTCAAATTCCAACCAGTCGAGATAAAGGACCGATGAGAACTCTGATTCCGCGAATCATAGAATACACACGTTTGTAGAAACCACGTAGTCCATCGAATTTTAGCATTTTTCTGAGCGTTTGAGGTTAGAGTACTAGCGATGAGCACGTGAGGATCGAACAGGGCAGGCAGTCGTTGGAGCAAGCTGAACGTGAGAGGGAGGATAAAAACGGACGAAAGAAAGAAAGAAAGAGAGAGAAGGGCAAGTAAGGAGGAACGAACGGAGGAGATAAGGGAAAAGATATAGAGAGAAAGAAAAGAGAGAGAGAAAGAGGAGAAAGGCTCCGGCGGGGGCCGCTCGTCCATGAACCGAGGACACTGATCACATCCTCCTTGGACTGATCGGCTCTTTTTCTCGTTTCCTGATCCGTAGGTACGTCTTCACGATAGTCAGCTACCTAATCGGCGTCTTCATATTCGCCACGATCGTTGGCCAGGTCGGGAACGTGATCACGAATCGAAACGCGAATAGGCTGGAGTTCGAGAGGTTGCTGGACGGTGCCAAGACCTACATGAGACACCATAAGGTGCCGGGTGAAATGAAGAGGCGGGTGCTCAGGTGGTACGACTACAGCTGGTCCAGAGGAAGGATACAGGGTGGTGGTGACATCAACACCGCTCTCGGTCTGCTTCCGGACAAGCTGAAGACCGAGCTGGCGCTGCACGTGAATCTCTCCGTGCTGAAGAAGGTTACCATCTTCCAGGTGAGTTCTTCTTGGGTCTTCTTTTACGTTTATTACCTTCTACTCTTCTCACTCGAGATACATTTTTGTCGATCGATGGATTCTGTGAGATGGCTTGGCGATGGCTTTCTTTTAGATAGATCCCTAGCCACGATAGCGAGAGGAACAGGTGATTTCTTAAAATCTTTGAGAAATATACGAAGATGTAAGTAAAGGGGATGAAATGAATTCATTTGATGAGTTTGATTATTTACTATATCGGCAATCTTGGGTTAATATTAATAATCGTTTTTATCGACACTTTTGAATATTGCCATGACGTGTGTTTTGTTTTTAAATCATTTTATTTCTAAATAAAGTTTCATCCATGTATATCGTATTCTAATATCGTTGTCATTTTTTCACGAATTCTGCAAATATTTATTGCAAATTTCCAATGGCTCAGTTTGATTAGGCCAAGATTTATTCGTGGATTTATGACTTATAAGTAATCCTCCAGTCGTACGACTGGCGATGGTATGACTTTCAATTTCGCGAGAAGTATTTTTAATCAAAACGTTGAACTATAGTGGGAAAGGAACGCGATGATTGCGTGAATTATTGGTAAATTCCCCATTTCTCTTGGAAATAGTAGAAATAATCCTATATAAAGAGGCCCTGCATGCCAGCATGACTATTGATTTGAATTCGATATTCCACATTCGCTTCTGTTATTTAAGCTATTAAAAAAATATTTATCGTGAATGTAAAATTCGATAGATATTTCAAACTCTCAAGCTAGGACTATCTCCTGCTCTCTATTCACCATAAGGTTACCGAAAGCTACTACAAATGCGAACAGCTTTTCTATCTTTCTAAATAATTGGACCAGAATTACTCTGTATAATTAAATTCGACACAGTCTCATTAATTAACCATACTCAACTAAATTAATTGTTTATTTCCCAAAATACCTGACAACTTGACAGAATTGGAGACATCAAAGTGATCCTCCTGTTTGTCACAGGCTCCTTGCAACTTTTCAAATAATTCAGGAAGATCTATAGATTTATTTATCTATAATGTTCAATTAAGTATGCTGAACGCAAACAATAATAATTGCTATACATAATCGTGTTTCCATCTGGTAGAAAGCGAATATTAACCTTGTCTACAGTATCATCGTATCTTCAGCAACTGCAAAATGAAATTATCCGAACCTAATTATATTGGTTTCATTGATAATACCAAACTTGATATAGTCTTATTAAAACCTGATAAAACAAGAAATTTTCCAAAAATTCGGGAGAATATGTTTAATACGATTAAATCTGATACACGGTCTCGTTGAAACCTGACACAAATACACAGCCACGCAGTTTCTACAATTTTCGAATAATTAAATTTGATACGAGGTCTTCTTAACCCTCTGCGCTCGACGATTTTTTGACTAAAGAAGGGTACGAATTGAAAAATTTTCTCTAAAACTGACGATACTTTTTTCAATAGTAAATAAGAAATAATAATTAACACGTCGAATTATTTCATTTTGGTACCTCGCACACTGTTACATTATTTTAAATTTGAAATATTAATTAATATCGAGCTTCGAAATTTTATCAAATGGCGACTCAAGGGTGCCTCTCGAGTGCAAAGGGTTAATTAACCACGCTATGCGAAATTAGATAAAAATTTCTTGAAATACCCGATAACTCGGCAAAAGGAGAGATATCGAAATGATAATTTTCCTCTCTCCGCGAAATCTACTGGAAAATCATTTTATGTGGTTTAAAGGCCCGATAAATAGGGCTTTCATGCCTCTTTGCGAAGGATACATCAGCGCTACATAGTTCGTTCGATCGTGGAAAGACGAAATAAGAGGATATTTCAGCTCGGCAGAACCGTATCTCATATCTTTTTGTTCCTCTTTCATTTTCTTTCTTTTCACTGCCACTGTATTGCCGCCACCGTATTGACAATGCGTCGAGGTGGTCGATACAAAAGGCAGGTGACATATAGCTCAATTTATATCGTATATTATATGCACGTATGCGAAAGGCGTGTCTATGCAGCCACGGAAGAAAATTTCTTCGTCGAGACGACGTGGAAATATTACCTCGTATTAGAAAACAGGCATCTGTGCAGCCGCGAAAGAAGATTCCGCGTTTAAATGGCGTAAACATATTGCTTCTGCGTATATTAGGAGATCACACGATGATAACAGTGTGCCTTCATGCGGGGAAAAAATGGCGGAAATATTGCACGAGAACGGAAGAAAGATTACAGCCATGAAATAAATTAATCGGTGATCCACGCGAGGAAATTTTAATACTAAACTTGCCATAATCTAAATCACCCCTTACCAAAATTTCATTAAAAATTCTACATCCAACGTTATCGTCTTAATCTTCGCGATTTTTCTTCCGATATACGTATAGTCATTTTCTTAATGTCTCCCGTTACTCCATTTTTGAAAAATCCTACTTCTTTTTCATTCACCGACCATTTGACTGTAATAGGTTTAGTATAAGCAGCAGATTCTAACGATTAAATACAAAATTCGGATATCTATGTGAATATCGTATCTTCTAAATAATATAATAATGTTAATTTTCGATGTTAAATTTCGAAATAAATTTTTCGATAAGAACCGATTTACTGTTTTAGGGTTGTAATGGTATTTAGAACGGAGTTTCGATTATCAGAAGATGGCAGAAGGTTGGATTACCTCAAATTTAATCCCGATAAAAATTCCCTAATTTCGCACTCGCGTGCATTACGATACGACTGTTAAAAATACGAGCAACAAATTTCGAATAAATAACACGTAATTACATATTAATTCTGACATTTAATCCTCCGTTATTTCACTTTCCACGCTGCAGTAGTAAAGTCGACGAATGACGATAAATATCGAATCATTTTGTACTTCTACTTTTGTACCTCCACGAACAAAAAGATAGAAAAATCGTGAAAAATGCGCGCGAGTGATTTAACAAAAATTCCATAACATGGCGCCAATCAAAATGAAGGAAAATGAAAAAATTCCTTCGTCATTTCTTTCTGTCACGCTTTTCAAAAATTTCCAAAAGTTAAACCTGACATAATACCCTTTACGCTTCTCTGAAGTTGAAATAAATTTTAATAACTATTATTCCGTACCTAATTTCCTAATTTCTTATCCATAATCAGCACGCGATATCTGTAATTAGGTGACCAATTGCACCCTAACGCATTTATCCATCTGGAATGCCATTTCGATTCAGATAAAATCGACGCTGAAATACGCGCAATCCTGAGACCTTATCGATCATCTTTAATGGCAATTCCAGTTCAATTCGGTATGTTCAAGCATGACTTCTCGCACGACTCCGGGGCAACTGGTCTTGTAATGGGTCTAGCCTCCAAAGTGCTTACAGTCGATGTTGAGATGATGGACCATGCATTATCCGAGTGATTGTTTGGGTGAACTTAGAGTACATATGGGCTCACGTGATACTCATTAATAACGTCACGAAAAATTGCTATCTTGCAAAAGCTCGGTCTTTAAAAGCAATTACCTAATATCGTATCTTCCAAAATAATCGTTTACCTAATATTTCTTATTTAACTGTATAAAATGTCTTCCGAATTTGTTACAAATATATTTTAAGGGATTTAGAAATTTTCAAAGTGTCGTTTAAAATTAATTTTTCAATTGATTTAAATTAATTCACGCTGATTGCACATTGATTAACCGCGCAGAGAATTTTAATTTTTGATTATTGTATTTAATAGGATATTTAATTTTAAGATCGAAGTATTTATTGTATATTTTTTTTGTTTTTATTTAAATGGATTTGGAATTATGCTTCAAAGATATGGATAAAGTAAATCGAAGTGTGTTCGGAATTTCCTGGATCATTTTGCGCGTAGTATATACCCCCGTGCAATGCATTTTCCTAAATAGCTAATGTTTCGTGATGAACAAACAAGGCTTACTTCCTGTGTATTATTAGCAAACAATGGATCAATTGACCTATTGTTAACTTGTATGGTAAACAAGCATAATAAGATTGAACCTCTGGCAATCAGCCTACGTTCGCAGTAAATAAGACTTCTAGACATAAACCCGATACAGCTCGAAGCCCCAATTAGCTAGATTAAAGGGGACAAAATTCATCGTCTTCCATGAAACTTCCAACCATCGTTATCGTTACGTTAATCAAAGCTGCATAATTTTCGTAACATTTCCGCCAGACTCCGCTGCCATAAAATTCCTGCTTCCCGAAGCCGATACCTGAACCCTCGCTACCTGTCTCACCCCGAGCACCCTGGTATCCTAATCACTTTATACCCCGACGCTTGCACGTCCATTTCCTTCGCGATATACCTCTCTAAAGTTCAAGACGCGAAATTTCGTTCGCCATAAAAACCCGTAGAAATTTTAATCCCGCAATTTTACGACCCTCGTCCTATCCACGCGAGCTGGGTAAATATACAGGGATGCAGGGTGGCTTTGCTCCCTTCGAAAATACGGGCATATACTTCGCCTAAATGATTTCCATGAGAACACGTGGGGACTAGACGCGACAACGCGTCGAATAAAGAATAAATGGTGGGCGAGGGGGGCGAAGGGGAGATATAGATTGAGAATTTAGGAAAGAAGGGGAGAAGAAGAGAGAAAGAAAGGGGGAAAATGCAAAAGATAGAACCATAGCCAAAGAGGATAGTATTAAAATTAAGAAATGGGATTAACATTGAGTCTTTGTTATTTTGTTATGCTTTGTGTTTGTTAGTTTTGTTGTTTTTAAGAATTCGTATTTCTTTTATTTTTGCTCTATTTGGACTTTAGGTTTCTTTTTATGAGCCCTATAACTATTGGACACTCAAATCACCCAGGCACAACTTGAGCACTAGTAGAGCTTAAGGTCATTTGGAGGTTATGTTCAATTCGTCTCAACCTCAGCAACAAACCTATGACATCAAAAATATGTAGTATCGTTGAAGAAAGTCAAAATTATTTTAAATCTTTTCACGTAAAAGGAATTTCTTGGGAACTAGTAATAGGGGACAATGTACCCCATCAAACGTTAAATAAACAAATTTTGTCTGAAACATTTTTTAATCGCATTACTGGAAACGCCTTAAGAATGTTGACTTAACTTAACGCACATACTCTGTGTATATGATTTAGGCGAATTTTTTTGTGTCGTTGGATAATGCCAAAAGCATAAGGAAACGAAATTCGTTTGTAATTGTTGAAATAGACGTAGGAAATTTATGACGTGGTCTGAAAGGGTCTAGATGTAGTGGAAGAGTGGAAGAGAGAAGAAAACCCAAAAATCATGAGAAGGGAGAAGAGATTCACCCTGTCGGACCTGTTGGTATAGCACCCTTTGCTATACCAAAGCCTTTAATCTCTATTGCGAGTTTTATTTTACCCACGGTTTAATTTTTACCGGTTCCCTTTCTAATTCAACAGTAATCCTCTCAGGAAAACGATAAAGATCATGCGCCATGTTATGTTAAAAAATAAAAGTTCCACTTCATACTCGAGGTGCTCTGCTCTTTCTCGTTACTGGGTATCACGGTGTCTCGTAGTGCACAGCTGATGCAGGTGGATCAAGAGAGACGTGGGGTACGAATAATGATGGAGGAAACGTTGGAAGATTATTCTGTCCGAGGAAACGTCGTTTGATCGTAGGAAAAAGGGGAAAAGCAGGGGATGGAACGGTTTTAATCCACGATTCTGCGAACGTCGCGATAAAAATTGACGTAATCGACGGGAGGCTGACAAATTGAATGGCTTTGTTCCAGGTGTCGCGAGAAATTGGAATGTAAGATGTCGCTTAAGACTGAACCCCTTGCACAATCGCTGTGTTCTGTTGGTAAATGATGGTAATACGGTTCCGAGTCTTAAGCTATTTCAAGTTCCTTGTGCAGTTCCTACTTCAGTTCCTTTTAAAACAGTTGGCTTATTCGTTAGCAATTTCGTGATCGCTATATTATTATTAATATATACTTTATATCCTTATATGATACAATATTATATAATACTATTTTATTCGAAGATGCAGCTTTGAAAACTTCATCAACTCTGTCAATTTTAGAAAATAATTCCTTTATATATAATACAATATAATGAATTGTATTATTATATAATATTGTTTCAATCATTTATACTGTATATATTATATATATACTATATTTCGAATGAAATAGCTTCTAAATACAACATCAAAAATTTCGTCAATCTTCGTTTATTAACGTACATTTTATTACCAATTTTGAAAAATAATTCCTAGTAAGAAAAACCTAGTGATATTCAGGAAATATTAAAATATTTATTTAATTTACAGAAATTCCAACTAAGTTGAAATTAGTTGATTTAGATAATAATTCTTGGTAAGAAGAACCTACATTCTATTTACAGAGGTTGCAACTTGGAATTAGTTCATATACATGTCTCGATTCAATTAAGCCCCATTTCCACGAAGAAGTTAAAGAAATTAAACTCGACCAAAGTGGATTATATTTGCAGGGTAAAAATATCAGGTGCAAGGAACCGTCTGAATCCTTCGATGAAATTTATCGCAAAATGGACGTTTATTATATTTCGATGGCAATGTATCGCGGGATCTGCAGTTCGCATGCGTACAAAGCACAACGCGAACATGATTGTTTGCATAATAAACACATGTGCGTACTATGATATTAGCTGTGATATTAGAGTAAACCTACGTATTTCACGAAGAATTAATATTCATACTTATAGTATCAGGAGTGCTTTTATTACTATGACGATAATGACGAACAATTTATTTAAACAAAAATTGGAAGATCAAGATACCTCAACTTTCCAGAAGAAAATTTGGGAAACATGCAATCCATAATCTCTCTAACAACGTTCTCACATAGCAATTTTGAAATATCAACTTCTATTTTATCTTTATACCGTCAAATAACTATGAAATATGCTAGTATAATCAGCATAATATAATATACCAATTTCACTGATGTAGATGACGAACTACTAAATCGCCTAACAAATTATTCCTTTTCATAATCCTATTCCAAAAAATCTTTTTCTAAAATTCTTATAACTGATTCACCACTCGTGATTTCTCATGCATATCATTCAGCATAAAATTTGCATTGCCCTTAATACTAAAAATTCCCCAAATTTCCTCCCTCGAGCTAAGTCTTCCAAATTTTCCTTGATCTAATCTCCCCAAGTGTACCTTCCACGAGAAGAAGAATTTTCGAAAACGAAGACAAACTCTCAGCCTGCTCCACCTTCTTCCCAACAATGCTCGTCTATCAGAGATCACGGGAACAATCGTTTCATTTGGCATTGTAGAAAGGGTTGGCGAACGTCGTTGGTGGAACAAAGCCGCAATTTGCCTGGTCAGTATCGGTAATAAAAGTTTGTTCGGCAGCCGAACAAGACTTCGCACTTGTATTGTCTCTTTACGAACCATAACGTAGCCGAAGATACGACCGCTTCCGTCTCCACTAGTAGTCTAAGGGCTAAGTGTGAGCGAGGTTTGCAAGTATAATGCGTTCGCCGGTGGCCGCTGGTACTCGGTTGAAAGAAAAGTGTAACGAGATCCGAGGGGAAGTTCTTATCTCGTAAAGTCCTGCCTCGCGAGCTTTCGTTGGCTCCATCGTTACGCTTTATCAGATGCTTCGACTTCCCGATGGGGTAGTTTTAATCGAAAATAATACCTCTGTGTCTACGAGTTCCTTTACTCGCGATGGATGGAGAACATGATGGGGGATTTTTCGTTTGACTCGAAATGCGATCATTTTTATTCGACATTGCTAGTGTTACATCGTAACAAATTGGAAAATGAGGATTATCTTGCAAAAATGAGAGAGTACAAATGAAATAAAATTTGGAAGGTATGGTTGTATTCGTGTGCCATCTTTAGGTAGCACGATGTTGTGGAAGATTACGCGTGTAGAGTGTAATTTGGATTGAAATTTTATAGGGTTACAGTATTTTAGGAAATGTTTATATATATCAAAGAAGGTTCGTTTACTGAAATAAAGTGAACAAAGATACTTGAATTTTTGGATCGAAGAAGATATTATCCTCATCGGTATTTGCAATGGAAATGTATTCCATATCGATACTGGATTTAAGAGTAATTGGAAATGAAGTAATTAAAGTTACAAAGCTCTTTATGAGACGACCTAATACACTGGATTATGAGAATGATAAATATGTAAATTTACGATCCACGTGCATGTAAATACACAGAGTAATTGCGTTAATTAATAACCTGTCGTTAGAAGCTGTCGTTTTCACAAATTAACGAAATACGACGTGAAATTGATTAACAAAATTGAATAATCTGTCATATAGGAATTTGTGTTACTTTGACAAGTACGGAAATGGAAAATGGAAGATATAGAAAATATTACGACGAACCTAATTCGAAAATCTACCAATCCAAAATTAATTTGGTAACTTGCTAAAAAGATAAAGAAAATATTAACATTAACAGGAACATAACACAATCATGTAAATTTCGCTGAAAGGAATAAAAAATATGAATATTTCGTTGAATTTTAACATTGGAACTATGAAACTCGTCAAAATTGCGGATTTCTGATTTCTTTTTTTTAATTAGTGGAAATATGCGAGTGTTTTTGACAAACTTTTTGATGACTATAAAAGCACGATTATACAAGATTATTTATTTCTGTTATTATAGCATCGAATTATGATCGTGTATATTTAATTAGACAGGCATCACAAGTCGATAGTTCCAGTATTAAATTAAAATTCAAAATGTTACTGTCACATCGACGAAGAGTACGATGGGAGCAGCGAGTGGATGTTAATAATGGAAAGAGAAACATCGGAAAAGTTTACTTACCAAACACGGTTCTCAGGATAGACATCTCGACGCAACAAAGGCTGAAGTTCCTTTCTTTATCCGAGACATAATGGAAATCCATTCACTGAAAAACGAGAAACATTAATTACATCAGTACGAAGGATCGATCAGATCAAAGGTTGCGAATCTCGTATCGAACGAGAAACTCGAAGCGAAATTTTAAGTTTTGGTAAAATTTCGATATTTGATCCGACATAATTTTCCTTCGTAATAACCCGAATTACCTGTTCCAAAAGTTCCTTAACCAAACCAGAGTGATTTGAAATTGAATCTCGCGAACGCAGTGGAGAAATTATTATTCTCGGATTGAGCTTGACAAAATTTAAATACCCCTATTCACTATTCCAAAAATACTTTTTTATTCGAATAAAAATTGTCGAATCCTTTCATTGGCAGAGTAAATTAATAAAGAGTACAATTAAGTACAGGGATAAAATAGGAATAATATCAAGAGTGGTACGAATTTTATGGAAATAACGAGGGAATTTAACCTAAAGAGATTTATGCAGATTTAGGAAAAGAACGATTGTGATATGCTTGTTAAATGATGTTATAGTTTGGGCGATAAAGAGCATGATTGACCATCATTTTTAATCGAAACGGGTTTCTGAATTTCTAAACCGGTTCCAATTAGTGTCTGATACAGATCGAGATCGAAAATTCAGTGAAATTATTCAAGCCTACCCGACTCAAACAATGTCTGCGAACGCCGTGAAAATTCCCGAGACATATTCCGGGACAATGATAAATTCAACGCGCACAATCTTCAAAGCTCATCATGCAGGAGTGAATTATCGTGAAAACACTGTTCAAAGATTGAATAAATCAGCGAAATTTGAATTGCAGGATTTAAAAAAATTGTTTTTCATTTAATTAATGATTTAAATTTAATTTAATTTGATTTAAATAGTAATTTAAGGCCCAATTTAAAGATATTTATTTTTAATTTTATATTTATTAAGAATATTAGTCTAATCTAATCTTTAAATTTATATTTATAACTATTGTTTTTAGTTGCATTGGAACTTCAATCTTTAATTACTATAATATTTATTTCTAATTATGTTAACCCTCTTTCAAAGCCATAGCTTACTGTGATTATCTCAATTACAATAAACGAATCTTCCGGTACTCGAATTTGTTCCAAAATCCATTCCGTTGCTTAATTATAGTTATTGAAAATGACAATCCTCGTTACCCGTCCAAATAAATTTTTAAATACCCGATTTTAATCAGTGAAATTCGTAAATTTAAATCTACCAAATACATAAGAGAACACGACGAAATTCCTATTTAAAATAGTATCCACTAATCAAAACTTATCAAAATGATCTTCGAATAATTCCATCAAAAATTTAATTATTATAATTTATTTACCCATAAAGAGAACACCATATATACCTTATAAATCTATAAAATTCGTGCACGAAATTTTTCGAGAAATCTCATACCGTGTGATTAAATTAATATTCCCCAATTTCATCGTAACATACGATGATTTCCCCTAGTGTATACTAGATCATTCATAACCCGAATGATAATACCATTTTTGGATTCCATATGCGTTTTATGACACACATAAAATCATTTTACGAATTTATAACCCGCGTGCACGATTGTTGCAGGACAAAACGATTCGAATGACTGGTATAACCGAATAATAAGAGTTTCACTGATTCTCAGTCGTTTAAGCTCATATTCGCACGCGATTTATACAACTGGAATGCTGCTTGGCAGCAGTTCAGGCAATAAAAGCACAATAGCAGATTCGGCAAGTCGAACGTTCGATAAAATTTCACCAGGGTAAATACAAATCCGATAAATAAGAATCAGAATCTCGATTAGAAATTAATCTCAGCCATTTTATTCGCTCGTGAAATAATAAAAAACGACGAATTGGATATATCGTATAAATGGCTACATGAAATTCCAATTAACAGATTCGTAATATTTTTCATTCCTAAGAACTGAAGACCGGTCGACCAATTTGATACAATTAATAAATAACTTACTTTTTGTTTGAAATTTCACCGAATGAAATTTATCAAAAATCCAGTATACTTTCATATACATCTGTCATTATACGCGATGACTATGATCGAAAGGAAACAAAATATATCGATGAGAAAAATTACGATTAATCCTTAAAAATTATAGTAAATATAACAATCCCAAGCTAACTCCTTGTATTACATCTATACTCAAGTATAGCGTACTTTTATGATACTACTCTCACTAATAATATATGAAATAACATTCACAAATTTATATTATTATTTTTAATTTAAAACATCCGAATTTCTTAGAACTTTCCCTTTGACGTCGAGATTTCGAGAAATCTTAAATTAAAAAATTTAGGAGAACTGAATTTAAATTACTGTTATTAATAAACAGATTTTTTAAAAAGATTAAAAAGAAATTCGCGTGGCGCGAAATTTTTCGAATCAGTCGCTCGTGGGATAGTAGAAATTAAAAGGTAAATATGGTAAACTTGTCAGTGGATGGAAACCGAAGAAATTAGATTAGAAAATCAGAGGACGTGTGATTGTTAACCTGTGACTTGCACAACAAACTAGCCGCACTGCGAATTCGATTTAACGCGAAATCTGTTCAGCCTTGGCCAATGACAGATCGCGAATTTAATCATGTCGTACCAGACATTGATGCAATTAACCTCGAACGTAAATACTTCCTTTGATTTCCTCCCCGGTTTCGATATATCCTCTATCAAATACGACCACACACGTACAATTTTGCAAACCACGTATTAGCATCTAATTTTTCACGATAATTTATTACCAACGACTTGCAGGTAATTTATTGACGATTTATTTAATCGACTAATGATTCAGTCGTAATTAATAACTTTTAGAATTGTCTCCCCAATTTTAATTTTTGAGACTTTCTCTTCCGTGATCAGAAGAGAAGTTAGGGATGAAAAGGAAAAAAATTGCGCAGGGTTTGCAGGAGTTGCGCAAAAGATAAATATATTTTTATCTTTGCAATGAACATCGTAATTTGTTCCGTTGCATCGAGCTAACATGGCAAAACTTGGGTTGATATGACACAAAAATTTCTCAGTCGTGAACAGATCTTTCTTCGAAACTACGAAGATGGGGAGGTAAAAGGAGCAGATCGGGAAGAATAAGTTGCAAGGCGCGTATAGATACGAAAACTTGGTCATATTGCGGAAGAAAATGTGGCGTGAAGAAATCCGAATGAAAGAGAAGATATTCGGATTTTTAGATGTCGAACAATTTGCTTTCCAAAGAAATTTCTTAATAATATCGAAATATCCCTACAACCAAATTTCATGAAACGGAAATTTATTTATCTTCAAATATTTTTATCCTGAAGAATAAGGATAATATTATTCGAGAATATGTGTGAAATATATGTGAATTAAATTTAGAAATTTATAATATAATATATAATATAAAGATAACATCGACGAATAATATTATAATTTTATGATATTAATGACGAATAATATTCATCTTTGCTATTTTCTCTAATAAATAATACAAAGCTATGAAATTATGTAAATGTATGTACCTACATATGAAATATATACGAGTAAAGTTTAGATAATAATTAATTACTAAGGATTCATTGAATATTTTTTTAAATAAGCTCGAAGGAAGAAATACAATTAATCGTAGTTGTAGTATTTTCATGGTAAAGAAATCACACGAGAATCTTTCAAGTAATCTGAAGAAAATGAAAGCAGGACATTCACAGCCCCTATCCGCCGAGAAGAAATTAGAATTTCAAAAGAGACGCATCAGACCTGCGGAAATCCTGAACGATGATAAAAGTCTGTTTTATTCTGATGAAATCAAGTATCACGATAAATCCAATTATTCGACGCATAGTAATTATTCATGGTGTCTGAATGAAATGTTTTTAAACTCGCTATATAATCAATTTCTCAATCTACTGCAAGCCTTATCTAATTTCACAGTCTACTCAGTGTCGCAAATGATGAGTAGATTATCGTCATTAATATCATAAAATCTATTTTACAATTTATAAACGAGATTCGTAACCTAATTTTCATTCTTTTTCCTCTATTCCAGATATATAGAAAGAGTTAACAAAATTTACACCCCAATTTCTTTTTCCCTTTCTTTGTACTTTCAAAAATGAAAATAAATATTAGCCTAACTCTCGCCTCTAAAATATCTATATTTCCAAAAATTCAAACGAAAATTAACCCAACAATTACCAGACATAGCACAGCTATATTATCCACTACTCTATATTTTCAAAAATTTAAATAAAAATTATTCCTCGTCACTAACACATACTTAATGCACGTAAAACACTACTTTCCATATTAAACTGAACTAAGCAACTTACTCCAGAATTACTCAAAACAAAATATAGTAAAACATCCATCTATAAATCTGGAACAAAAATAAAAATAAAAATGAACAATAACTTCCATCTTTACACCTCGTGCATAGAAACTCTGCAGGCGGGATGGAATATTTCCTCGTCCTACGAAATACAGTGCAACGAGTGCATTTGGACGTTGAACGGCAGCGAATGTCTCACCCCCGACGCGAAACAGGATCTACAGCCTAATTTCCAGAAACTCGCTGTAATCCTCGCGCCCAGCAGCGATTTACAGCGAAAAGAGGCCAACCTGGGAAGACACATCGAAGAGGAAAGAGGATACTACTCGTGAACCATGAATCTTTACTCGCGTATCTCCCGATACGACGATAAACTCCGAGCACTCGACATCGTCATGGTTCCACTGAGATTTCCTCGCCTCCCCGTTGTTATGAATAAAAAAGAAGGGAAAGTGAGGAAAATGTACATGCACGAAGAGGTAATGGCACACATTTTTGTCGCAGTAGAATTAACGATGACGTGAGGGCTGAATTTAATATCGAAGGGACGAAAGGGGATGGAGGGTAGCAAATTGATGTTTGCTGTACTGTGATCAGAATAGGATAACGGAAATTGGTAACGCGAAGTCTTAATCGAATATTCGATGCATGAAGAAGTTGTTTATTTCGAACAGATATAAACTTCGTAAATTCTTAGAAATATATATCCTCAAAATGTAAGAGATTGCTGAAAATATCGAAACTTTTATGATTTTAAACGAGGATGAAATTATTTATAATTTTGAGATAAAGGAAAATTTAATTTAAACCTAATTCTATATTTTTAATCCTGTGATTATGTCGGTCACACAAAATACCAATGTATTAGTTTCTAGGTATCGAATATTATATCACGATAGATAATATCAGTATAATTAATTAACATAAATAAACGAAACCTAGCACAATCACTATTTTGCAGTGAAATCCAAATTTTTCAAAAATTTTAAGTATCAAGTACTCCTAGACGACGAAAAATCTTTTACATTTTTTAATGAAAAGGTACTCTGTTTTCGGATAATAAAACAAAAGGAAATTATTTTTAATATGACACCTTGCGATGCAAATAACTTTGGAAGCGTTAATTGACTGAAATTAACACGTTGCTCGGTCACAGATAAGAGGAAACACAATAGTTGGTGGAATAAGATCGCAGCGAAAAGCGAAATTAATTCGAGCTGTCTGTGCTTCTACCGTGGAAAGTGGAAAATATTTCTGTGCATGGAAATCTTTTAAGCACTGGTGGAGAGAAGGCAAAGCTCTGACAGACGTATTCTCTTGACAAAGGGAATAAGATTCGGACGTCCTTCCAGATTAATAAAAGTCCGTCTCGGCCAAGTACGAAATTACAAGACAGACGGTACGTGATAAGTTCATCGATATTAATTTTCGTACGAGTATTAATATTCCTGTTTCGTACAGGGAAGATGTTTTTGCTCGTTCTGGTCATACATAAACTCGGTACAAAATGTTGCACAACTGTTTCAAGTGAATAGCAATGAGCTTGCTACGTGCATGGAAAACACCGTCCTTTATGTAATTATCAAAGTTACGGACTTCCTTGATTATAAATCTGGAAAAGTTCGAATTATTTATTATTTAAATACTCCGAGTTTTACAGCTCGCGACTTACGACTCCGATCGATGAAGATCAACGCAATGAAGATCAAATTGTCATATATTCAGTATTATTTTTATTCCAATATTATAATTTAAATATTTAAAAAATTTAATAACACGTTGAAATAAAAATAACCGTAATTTATTTCGAGCGAAAAATTGATGGAACTGATAATTGACAAAAGTAAGTACGTCTGCATTTAGAATCACTCTCCCACTTGCACCTACAATACAAAAAATCCTGCTAATTCGAAAATTAATTTAAAATCAATGATAGAAACAGCAAGCTTCCTCGCATGGTCAGAATTTTCAGAGTTTCAGGGCTTCTAACAAAATTTTTAATGACTTTCGTTTTAATTTCTGGATTTTATGAAACACTCGCTAAACCCAAACTTTTGGCCAACAGTGTACGTCCTAAAGTGTCTAGAACAGTTCTCTAAAAGAGAAGCAGGACAAGCAAACACGAACACAATAGCAGCTCTTCTTCTTCTACTTCTGTCAACCGACATTAACATGCTTAACAACCTGAACGAGTTGAACGAACTTCCAGTACTAACTGGAATATCACTTAAATACCACAGATTTATTACACGCCTTCTACGAAGCATAGTAATAATCGCACGACTGTTCTCTTCATGAAACAATGTTGAAGTCACGAACATATTAAGCTTCTAGTTGCAAATGCACAGATACAAAATATGGTTACGAGTAAACTAGTTCATTTAGCTAAAACATGAACAGTACCGTGAATTAACTTCATGGTTCTATTGTCTCATCATGGCTACGATATTAACAGTTTCAATGGGGCATTTTACAGAGCAATCTAGACCGTCTGCGATTTCCTTCTGTAACAACACCTCGACATCTACATCCTCCGTAGTGTAACCTGCTTTTAATTATGCCAGAACATACTATGATCTTGAGAAACACTCGTGTGTTATTTGAATTTATAAATTGATCTGAAGTAAATTTCTGATGATTAATAATTATCTACAATTTTACACGTAGCACCAGAAAAGATCAGCTATCATATCCACAGAAGATTAATAACAAGAAGACTCATAATTCCAAATAATAAATTTAAACAACGTTTTTAACAAATTAAAAATAAAAATTACCTGTGATACTATGTCCACTTTCTCACAAATAGGTGAAGAAATTAAATCAAACTTCTAAGACTAACAAGCTTCCTCAAACTCCATCATACACGCATAAATGAAATCATATAAGACCTAAAAATGAAGGAGAAAAGACATAAAAGGTTTCAGAAAATCATTAAACAGGAGAACTCAAAATGTGAAATTTATTTTGCCATTTTGGCAGATCAAGAACAAAATTTACCTCGACTACTGCATCCAGTTTGGCAGAAATAGGGGAAGAAATTAGATCAAACTACCAAGGCTAACAAGCTTCCACAAACTGCAACCTATATACGTAAAAGGAATCGCACGAAGATGGAAAACGAACGAGGAGGATGTAAAGGGTTTTGCAGAGAAGCGACGAAGGGATAAGGGTTTGCCAAGAAAATTCTCGATACGTGCGACAAACTGCGAAACTCGCAAGATGGCGGCGAAGGTCGCGAAACTTCTCGCCCGTGATAATCCTTCGTTCAGCGACAAAGGGGAAGGAACTTTTCCTCGTAATCCCCGCAGAGGATCGAGCAACGTCCGATGGCAGTGAAAAAAAAAATTTGTTTTCGGAATGGCAGAAGCAGACACGGTGTCCCTGGCTTACATTGTTACATTATTGGATCCCGTTGACGGTAAGGAAAAATGGCGACGCGGGTGATGCCATCCGAGCGAAGTAAATCAGGTTACTGGACGTCCGTGAAACGCGTTACTTTGCTTAATGTGATCGAACGTTTCTTCGGGAGCCATGATTCACGGTTGAAAAAAAAAGGGAAAAAAGGATTTATGATGCCCCGGCTGCAACAGCGGAAACCGTTCGCTTCGAATAAGCTCGTTCTGTATACTCCGTGAAAATAGATGCTCGACTTTGGGGAGAAAAAAATCTTTTGTCAGCGATAATGAAACCGAAGTGTGTACCCTCTCAAATTTTTAGGCTAATGAAACATAGTAATTTCAACGAAGAGAAATATTCTGAATTTTTGATGATCTGATATGATGTATTTTTAAAAGCGATTCTTGGAAAAATGTGCGTGTAGAAAAACGAGAATAATTGAATATTTTTTTGGAGAATCTTATGTTGCACATTTTTTTAATTCAGTTAGGATGCTTATCGTTAAAATTTCTAAATGTGGTTTTTAAACAGTTGTACGGGTATATGTGAACAAAGATTGAGAAGTATTGATGGAGATTCTTTGATAGAGATTTCGAATTTAATTTTATGTGGTATAGGATACGCGTTATTTTCTTTACCTTCTAAGTTCGTTATCGACCTCTGACATCGAATAACATATTCATAGACGTGCTCCTGAATATCGTTTCGAACGATTTTTGTCGGTTATTAATTCAGTGTTCACTGATCCTTCTTCAAAGAAACCACGAGTCGCCATTTTTCCCAAACTTGATTGCACTATATATTCAATTATCCATCTCATTTGAAAACAATCTAAAAAAATATTTTGGTAGGTTAGAATGATAAGATATTCTAGAGACCAGGCTGCTTAAAATTGAAAGTACCTGTTTTAAAATATCCCTTGGATTGTGTCAAAAATATGGTTGCATTATTGTCACCTGTAAAGAGAATCCATAAATCATTCATGACGAGATGCATCGGCTAAACTTTTATGAATGTAAATAGCATTCAGCGTTGGATTTACATATTCCCTCTAAATTTGTTCCTCTTGCAAAACTCATTTTTCGTAAGTAGCCGAAGCCGGCTTTAAAATAAACAACGGTGACTTAAACTAATTTTAGAGCACAAAAGACATAAGATATCGCGGTTCGTGCGAAAATAGCGAACTAAAATCGTAGCCTTTGTCGATGTACGGGCAAACTTAATTTTATCGAAACTAATAATAACCACGATGCACATGGAAAAATGAGGTCGAATCTAGTTCTGTCAGAAATCCTTGCTAATCGATATTAACTTGATTTAAAGCGACATCACAGGAGAAAGAGAATTATTTCTCGCTAGATTGTTATAATTTCCTCCAAACAAATAGGAAAATGCGACTCAGAGAAGCATGACACCTATGAAATTTTATCATGAACTTAAATTAGATGACACCATATAGATGTTTTACTACTGATGATTTTTACAATAATATTTCATTAAAAAGCAGGAATTGAATATAAATTTGTAAAGAGACTTGTAATATTTTCCTCTGAATACGTAAAAGTTTCTCATTTATGCTCTTTATAACAACACACACGAAGCTGTTAACAATTTGAGAAATAATTTCAATGGAAAATTGGATGGAAACATTTTTTTAAATTAAAATCGGATTCGATAGGAGTCTATTAAGAACATTGCTTTTAAAATGACAAATTAAAGTATCAAACACGTTAGTGACAATCAAAAACAGTTTGAAACCGCAAACAGCGTTGCGACCATTACCGCACGAAACTACAATAATTCGCAAATTTGTTCCTGGTTGCCACGAGTTTTACCTCGTGATTCTATTTTACAACGAACTTCCACTCACACTACGAAACTTCAACTACAGCTATTGCTCATACACCGTATCCCTTTTATGTACAAGTTTAAATTACGCAACGACACTACACCTCATACGTATTATGTACATTACAAAACCATTTCACCATGTGAAATCGTATACTGCATTATGATACGTTCTCTTCGTCCTTTTTTCAAATCTCTTTGCCCAACATCGAGATGTTCTTTCTCGTTTTTGAAACCTCGAATTCAAAGGAAGATAGACATGATTAATAACACATTCACACTTGCAGGGATATTAAACTACATCAACATATGAAAGAAACATCTTCCTGTATCTGCCTCTTATCGTGCACCTAGCTTCATCTTCAAAATATTCGTTCAATTTTCCTGAGACTAAACTTTCCTGCTAGCTCATTACTTAAGATTCCACCAAACTTCTGCAAATAATACCCTAGATAACAGCTGGTCATTTTTATTCATTATACGTGGCATACTTTGCCAACTAAAATTATCAAACGTTATAAAATACAGAATAAAGAATTATGTCTAAGATTTTAATCCTATTACCCTAGAATTTCTTCAAACTTTGTCGAACGATGTACATACATAATACAATCATCTAAAATGCAAATAGTAAAGATTATAAAATACAAAGCAATTTTTATTCCAGTCACCTGAGACTTCTTCAAAGTTCTTCAAATGATTTTCTAAATAACAATTATAGATTGTTATTTAATGTATGTAATATACTCAAACAAAGTATACGAAATGAAAGTTAGAAATTACAAAATAAAATATTGCTACCAAATTTTTGATTAATTTCTCTAGGATTTATTCAAAGGATTCTTCAGATAATATTCAAACACTGATGCTTATGGATTGAAGCAGGTTCAGAAATAATTATTAATACCAGTTGCATGAAGACACTATCCAAAACAAACATGAAGCACCAAAATAGTATTATACCTGTTACAACATCAACACTACTTCCACATGAATACTACCACAGATACATTTTTATCTCGATTCTATTCACTATTCAATTTTCAAATTGCTCCTCTACACGATCCTAAATTTTACAAAACTGTACACACACCACACACAATAACAATAATACTAACTGATACAAAATATAAGTGAATCTCTCAAAAGATACTAAAACTATAACCATACTCAATATCTTCACCAATTTCATTTTTCATAAAGGCAACAGAAAATAACCATTCTTTCAGATCGTTTCGACATAAATCTTACTACTTATATATATATACTAGTATCTTAATTCTATCTGAGTTGTTGATCTCTCCATAATCCTGCAAGACTGTACACAAATCCACGGTAATGACCGTTTGGAAACCTGAATAAACCCGAAAAAGTTGTCCGAAAAGCTACTAAAACCGTACGAAAACTCGATCTCTCCGTCAATTGCATTCTTCATAAAGGCAAGAGAAAATAGCCGTTCTTTGAGATCGTCTCGACGATCCGGAATCAATATTATAACAGTTTTCAAGCCTTGCACGTGACATACTTCGCTGATACACAACGGGAACGTCACGGATCGTCCCAGATTCAGCAACCAGCTGGCATTGAATACGTCTGGCACCATAAGGCCAGCGCCGAGGACGATTTCCTGCGATGCTCGAGCACATCCGCTGCAAAAGCTGCGCCCGTTTGTCACGGCTGCAGGTTCGCCTGTCTGGTCGCGATGTGGAAACCGCGAAATGTCACGAAAAGAGCCTCGAGGATGAGAATCGAGGTCTTAGCTCGCCAAAGGGATGAGAAGAGAAGCATCGGGCTCGATCGTCGAAATAATATCCGAAGAATTTCCATTATCCGGAGGCGATTCCGCGCCATCTCGAACAGGTCCGAAGAAAGGCCTGGAAAGGAAGAGAGAGGGTATAAAAAGAAGTTGGTTCGAAATCCCACTTAAGGTTTGTTCCCGACGTTGTTCGCCGAGGCGGACGAGAATTATGAGAGGAAATCTTCACGGTTAGGTAACTTGCGCGTGTTCTGACCTTTGACGTTTGAACAGTAACGAAAGAGCGGGCAAGGTTGTAACGTGAACAGCTTGGGATCGATGAGAATCCGTCGAAATAATTTTTGCTTCTGCAAAATGGAGAATACACTTAAGAGTTATTTCAAGAATCCAGAAATATTCGATATTTCTGTTAGATCATTTCGTGCCCTAGGAGTCCTTCTGGGGTCCGTGCTGGGTCTGTAAGCTAACACGAAAAGCGTTCAGGTTGGAAACAAGTAATGCTTAATTCTAGGAATATTTCACGAATGTTGAAATTAATTATAACGTATTTGCAATAATACTACCTTAATTTTAACTGGTACCTCTTTGTTATGGAAGTCGTTCTTCAGTGTTGCACGAAGTCCTACAGCTCCTGGTGTTTATAGTGGCTTCAGCCAGGACGAAAAGCGCCGAACCTGAAACAAATAAAGTTTAGGTTAGAGAATATCTCGTGAATATTAAAATTAATTATAAAGTACTACCCATAATTCCACCTTAATTTTGACCTATACCTCTTTACCATAAATATTCGCTCTCTAGCGTGACGAAAGGATAGATTAAACCAAGTGAAACATCAGCACTTCTCTGTGTATCTTCAACTGAATTGCTTAAAAAGTATTAAGCTTCGCGGTTAAAAAATATTCGAGAAGAACTGTGTTTGATAATTAGAATCCTCGTTTTCCCCATTTTAAACTGTACGTGGATTGTACATACTTGCCGAGCTATATGTGAATTAAATTTTTGAGAAGGAAAAGAAGAAACGAAAGGCTAAAGTCTTCGAATGAATTACGAATAAATATTATTTAATTATAATAATTATAAATATTTGGCATAATTGCACGTGGCTTGTACGGGAATGCACAGCTATGTGCGAATAAAATTTTTCGAGAAGTGGAAGAAACGAAAGGCTAGATACCTGAATGAATTACGTCACGCCTTTGCTCTCTCGATATTTATTTATGGCTAACAAGCATGCACGAATGCGCATACGTGTACGTTTAACGACGACAAGCATCCGTTAATATTCAACGAGAACCCCGCCTCCCTATATCCTGTGCGAGAGCAGAAACCACAAGGTCGTCCTCAAGGAATCAATAAGAGGGATGCTAATTTCAGTCACTTTGCGTATGCGATCATACCAGCTAATATGCGTGAAGATACTCTATCGTATGACCTCGAAAATAAAATAATAGAACGCATAGTGTCCGTACCCGTTTTACGGTACACGGGCAAATTACATCGAATTAACGAGCAATTACAATAAATTCGGAATATTCGAAATAATTGTACTAATTTAATTGAAATTAATTAAAAATTAATACAATTGTAATAATTTATCAGTTATTAGTACTAAATTCCACAGAAATGGGGTGAAAGGATTAATAGGAAAATAATTCGAACAATTTCTGCACCGCGTTTTCTGCGAATTGCCTTTGACTTAAGAGTCGAAGATCATTTTTCATGCACGTGGAAAGTTGTCGATGTATAATGACTTATTGATAAAGATTAAAGTGACAACTCGATTCATGACATTCTGTCGTCCTCACTGGTCTCTATACTTCTGACAATTATCACAACAAAGAAATTGGTTAATTGTCAAATTAATTAACCAGACTCAAAAATCATCGTATAATTGGAGCAACCGGTTGTTTTTCTAGGTCACTAGGTCTTCTGAATCAACCCGTGTTTCATCTTAACAAAGTCTATTATAATATCTCTCCTTTCTGCTTTAAATTATTCAATTACATCTACGAAGTGGGGAAAATACGTTCTTTTCTTATCGAGATTTTAAATTCCGCTTTGCGTCGCGATATTAAAATCGACGACTTCGAGGAATCTGATACGAACACGAAGAAGAACATACGCGAAAACGCAACAAGAAATCACTCGCAATTTTCCACAAACGTTCCTTCTTATGAAATATTTGAAATTGCGATGTCGAGTATTCTAGAATTACAATAAATTCTCGTGGTGCATATATCATTTCGTGAGCAAAAAAAAAGAAATGGAAAAAAGGAAAGAAAAGGACGAGAAGGAAAAATAATTGGCAAACGAAGGATATCATTTCCCAGAAATCGAATATTTTTCCGCTGTCCACGTTTCTACGATAAAACACGTCGCATTCGCGTAATGAAAATGTAACTACAATCGTGACGCTCACACACACACAAATACGCATACAGACAGAGGTCGCAGGTGAAACGTTCGTGGACAAGGGAAAACAATTTTTTACAACCCATCATTACGATCGTCTGTAATTGGCACATTTATGTGACTTTTAATTGCCGCTGCCGTTTGCCTGAATGAAGCCGACGGCATCAAACCTTTAATGTCCTTTCATTACCATATCGTGCCCGCTATACTGTATTTACGTGATCGCGTATATGGTGGCTAGCCGCGATTTCATCGTATTTTAACGAGGCCTATTGTGGATCCAGCGAACAAAGAGAGGTGACTCGGTGTAATGAAAAATTAAAGGCACCCTGAATCACAGTTTAATCTACCGGGATCACCGTCAAAGTCGAATTTTCTGGAGAATATTAAAAACTGATTAACACTGGAATTACAGTCAACGAGTGTACCGAGCCTAATACCTGTCCAGATATTGCACGTATAGGTAGTATGTGTTATTACACAGATAATAATCTATATTAATTATTATTGTTATTTTTATTGTTGTGTCCACCCTGTACTGGGCCTAGTATCAAGAACGAACTATAACTTGCGGAAAATAGTAATCCAGGACCTAGTAGAATATTTGAGCAAAGAATAATCGTGACTGATCACTATAAAAAGGGGTGTCCTCCGCTAAGTTGACAGCGTTCAGGATTAATCTAATTCGTGAACATTAGGAATCGTTCGGCAATCCAGTCGTGAATAATAATAATAACACGTCGTGAACATTAGGAATTATTCGGCAATCCAGTGATCGAATTTATAGTAGAGGAGTTCCAAATGCGATCCGTAACAATATTATATAGATAATAATAAAATCAAAGTGTCCGGATGAAAATGATTTGAGGAATAAAAGTCAATATTAATTCTCTCCGAAGCTCCAAACTTTGCAATAGCTGCAGAAGAAGAATATCTGACTGATTTCTACCGTTTAATAGCTCTAGAGCAGCTGTTTAATGTCAAAGGTAGAGGAAGCAATTTTATCTGACACTTTTCTCTGTCAATAAAATCATTTCAGACGGATGAAATTCGATAGAGTAGACAAGAGATGAACGATAGAGGTAACCTCGCCATCGAAAATGTCGATATGATTGATCTAACACTTGTAAAACCGTAGGTACATAAGGGAGCTGAACTTCCGAAGATATATTTCATCCGGATGAAACTCGCTTTAAATCAGTCTCAAAATTCGAATTTATGATATTTGATCGTAACAATGCTACTGACATATCAACATGTTATCCGATGTATTAAATTCCGCATTAATTCGTGGATCAATCCTCGAAGTTCTTCATGTCGAGCTCGTGAAACTGATATTCTTCTCAAATTCGAACCGAGTTTCGAATCGAGACAGAGTTTAACCTTTCCTATATCAAAGCTCAGAGTTTCTTCAAATATACTTTATGATGGATCTGTGTATATCGTCCACGATCCATCTTAATTCAAGCCTGACATTGGCGGAATTTACAATTCCGACATCGGCACGGTAATACCACCTGTATAATTTACATTCGCCTTAATAACAACTACTATGCGAAAATATTTCACTTCTCGTCTGCTTTTGAAGTACCGTGATTCCAAAAAATATCAAAAACAACACGGAATATGATAAACATCCACAAATTCTTAAAGTCTGTCAATCATTGACAGCTTTCAGATACTATTACTACTCAACCCCTTGCATTCGAGGATCCTTTTGCTAAAAATTGTTTCAAGGAACCAGCGAGAAGAAGTATGGAAATTTTTTCCATAGTAACATAAGAAGAAATCGTCTATTAATCATGTTACGGAATTATTTTGTTCCAAAATATATTTCGCGTATATATTGTTATTTAATTTGACACGGATTAGCGATCTTCAGTGATCATTTTGCTGACCAAGGACTAACAATTACCTGTCAAGTGTAAAGGGTTAATTAATAAATACTCTATCGATCAGAATTATTTAATCGAGACTGTTTAATTAACATTGTTATTGGATTGGATAAATTAATAGATATTGATCCTTGATCTATATTTCTAGGAGTGTCAGCCGGAATTTCTGCACGATCTAGTGCTGAAGATGAAAGCTTACATATTCACTCCTGGTGACTCGATATGTCGTAAAGGGGAAGTGGCTAGGGAAATGTTCATAATAGCCGACGGAATTTTAGAGGTGATCAGCGAAACGGGGCGAGTTCTAACCACCATGAAAGCCGGAGACTTCTTTGGAGAAATTGGAATTCTTAATCTGGACGGATTAAACAAGTAAGTAACTTCAAGCACTTGCTGCTCTATCTCCAATTAATTTAACTTGCAAATAGTATCTAAATTTTTTTATTTATGCGAAAGAATTAGCTTCCCACGGTATTGGTCGAAAATGTCCATATAATTGAACATTCTATTCAAATTCTGTCGAATTGCAATGGCTATAGCAAACCAATCGAATTTTTCCTCCCTATATATGTAAGAAAATTAGCTCACCACGATATAAGTCGAAAATGTCAATATAATTGAACTTTCTATCCAAATTCTGTTGGATTGCAATGGTTACAGCAGACTAATAGAAACTTTCCTCTATATTTAAGTGTAAAATTTGCACACAGCGATATCACTCGAAAATGTCAATATAAATGAGCTTTCTAGTCAAATTCCATTGAATTGCAATGGCTACTGGAAACCAATAGTGTTTTTCCTCCTTATTTAAGATCAAAGCCAGCTCACCGCGATATAAGTCCAAAATGTCAGTATTATTGAACTTCCTAATCAAATTCTATTGAATTGTAATGGCTACAACAATTCAATAGGATTTTCCTCTCTTATTTATGTAAAAAAATTAGCCTACCACGATATTAATCGAAAATGTCAATATAATTGAATTTTTCAGTCAAATTCTATTGAATTGTAATGACTGTAACAATTCGATAGGAATTTTGATCTATTGCTTTCGAAAAATATTTCAAACAGTATTTCGAAGAACATTGTTCGTTTAAGAGGACTTAAGTTCGAGATTTTGCTGCTTCGTTGAAGAGACTGTACTTTCATTTAGCTAAAAGTGTAACGTGTCCCGAAAATTGATCGAATCTGCGAAACTTTGAGTTTTTAAAGTCAGTCAGAGCCATTTATTGCCATTTGAAACTTAGTTTCTAAATGTTGATTTGCAAATATTTCCAAAAATTCGACCTATCCTTGCTTCGTCAGTGACATGTCCTCCAAATATAGTAAGCACAATCCAAAACATCTTTCTAACTAACAACTCGAAGGATAATTGTATATAAAAAATTAAAAAGGACATCTCGTTTATCAGTATCATAAATTTCCTGGTTATTATTAATTCTTTGAAAATGATGTCATTAAGTTAACCCATTTGCATCCGAGCGCGGAATATTCCGCGAGCCAGGACTGTCGCCTATCACCGAGCGCGGAATATTCCGCGAGCAACGACTGTCGCCTATCACCGAGCGCGGAATATTCCGCGAGCCACGACGGTCGCCTATCACCGAGCGCGGAATAATCCGCGAGCTGACTTTTTCCATTACCAGTTGCTGAATATTTTTCATATACCACAGATCACGTTTTATCCCTTTTGTGAGCATCTCATCTACATCGGTTCATTATATTCTTAACAAGTTTTACTTTTGTCGTGAAAATCCTTTTAACTGCCATTATAAGTAAGAGCTGATACGCGCGCGGTGATACGGGCTAGTCGTCAGTTGAACGTCGCTGATGCCTGAACACGGCACCTTAAGTAAAGCCATGATGCAAATGGGTTAAATTCATTTCAATATGCTAGAATGTCTTGAACGAGCAACGTTTCAACGATAAGACCACCAATGGCGCGATATAAAATTTCAAATGGAATTCGAAGCACGTTACCTGCTGACAAGCGGAACAAGTTTTAAGAAAATTTGGTCCTCGAACGAATGATCGTAGCAAAAGTTTTACGAGATATATCGTAAGTGGCGCGATCATTTTATTCGTCACATGAATCCAAACGTTGAGAAATTTATGCGTGGAGCGGAGAGCTGAACTGGATGAAAATGCGGCAATAGTCGAAAACTGCAGTCGATGAAAGCTCCTTCCAGCTTTTTATTTTCCTCGCCTTCTAACCCTGACACACATATATAACTCGTCCTACTTTCTTGTTTCATCGTTCGCTACCTCCGAACGCACTTACCTCAAATTCCGTCTCGCCTTTCCATATTTTCCATGAAATTGAACAATTCCATCTCTACAATCATCAAATTGATAATGAAGCTCTCCGCTTCAACTGTTCGTATCTTTAAAATCGAGAACGCGATGTCACAGATATTTCTTTGAAGAATTGTCTCTGCCATTTTGGCGAATTTTCATTAGGAATTCAGATGTAACGAAGCTGAATAGAATCGTCGAATAAATGTCCCCACGACTCTAATTTCATTCCCAGACGAATTAACAGCGAGGATAACGCTAATTATTTTCAGAATATTAACTCGCGAGTCACAGCAAGTCGATGTCTCATAGAATATTTTAATTTCCAACTTATCCCCCTCATGGTTGCCGATGCAGAGACACGGGCCAGAGATGAACTTTCTTAAACTTGGCCCCGAAGACTTCGAGTTCGAGCTTAACTCGATTACAAAAACTAATAGCATAATTAATTTCATGAAAGCGGAATGAAGTTACTGTACAACTGCCGTGGAATAATTGATATGTACACGGAGTTCATTCCTGTAGTCATTGTCATCTGATACCTGGTTATTATCCACTCTTCTCTGTAAATTCTCCAAATTTCTCGAAGAATGTGGTAAATTTATTACCAGCTTCTTCAACAAACACAGACGTATAAAAATAAGAAATAAGCCAAGATCGTGTCAATACTGCAATTACTAACTCGTAATACATAAGTAAAGACATAAAATTTGACTTTCAAACTGACCCTTTGCACTCGAAGAATATTTTCACCCCTAACACGAGTTTGCAATGAGAAATATCTGGAAAACGTAACAAAGCAAGAAGATTTTAACAAGAAAAATATAAATATCCGTAAACCTATTCGTATAACAGCTTCAGACACTTATTTAGTTTCATCGATGAGAAGAAAATCGAATAACTAATTTTCAGCTACTCAATGAAGTGCAAAGGGTTAAGATTGTACTAAGTCCAAATAAATTCATACACCGCGTGAAAACGGATATCAAGTCTAACAAGATGAACTCAAAATTACAGACGCACAGCCGACGTTCGTTCGGTAGGTTACTCGGAACTGTTCAGCCTCTCCCGCGAGGACGTTCTAGCGGCGATGAAAGACTACCCGGAGGCTCAGGAGATCCTCCAGAACCTCGGAAGGAAGCGTCTGATGGAGGCGCAGAAGGTAGCCAGGGCGTCCCGACAGCCAACGTCACCTGGCCACGATTCGTCGGACAACAGCACGGGCAAAAGAATCGTGGACAAGCTAAAGAGCGACGTGAAGGGCCTGAAAAACGCGTTGAGAAAGAGCAGACGGAACACCAGGCCCGAGGAGAGCCTGGAACTGCAGCCGTTGACACCGAAGGTGCCAACGTTGAAAAGGCAACAGAAGATCGACGACAGTCAAGACGCGGCCACGTCGAACGTTCAAGAGCCACCCGTGTCTCCTTTGGGTGCTGGTCTACCTCTGCTCACGAGATTAAGATTCTTGAAAGAGAAAGAAGAACGCGAGGAACGTCGGAACCTCATGGAAACCCAGGCGCAAGCGCCTGAGCAACCGCAACCACCGTCGGATGCTCTGAACCCGATGAACCCGAATTTACCGTTCCTCCAGAGGATACTGCTGCTGAAGGCCAAGAACGAGCAAGAAGCGAAGGAAGCGGAGAAGGAAGTGCCCAAAGAGCCTCTGCTTCCGAAGAATAGCATACCAGAGGAGTCGCAGGAACAGTCGCCTAAACCACCTGCCAAACAGCTTCAGAAGCAACCCTCTGTCCAAAGTACCGTGGAACAGACTGTTAAATTACCGACCACCTCGAACGCGGAGAATACCAATGGTTCGATCGCGAGGAAGCCGTGGGCCATGCTCAAAGATGCCTCGTTATCCAACAAGGACAACTCGCCTCAAAGGAGTCCACCGTCGAGGAGGATACAGCTGAGACAGAGCCTGGTGCATCTGAAGCAGCAGACCAAGATGTACGCTTCCGTGGACGATCTGTCGCCAGAGTATTGCGGTCTGCCGTTTGTCAAGAAGCTGAAGATACTTAACGAGAGGCAGAAATTGGCGGAACTCGAGAAAGCGGTTAGGAGTTCGAGTTTGGACTGCGGGGAAAACACGGAGATCGTGTTCGATGGCAACTTGACGAGAAGCCACTCGGAGGCATGCGCGATCGAATACGCTAGGAAATTGGAGAAACTGAATCAGGTATGCGAGTCGAAGCTGTTGGAGAATCTTCGCTCCTGTTCTTCCTTATCGAATCCAGTCGATCGAGCACTGAGCCAGACTATAAGCCAAAATGATTAACTCTACTTTCCGAATCTTTTTAAATTTCGAATTCAAACCATTCGATCGTTGCCTAACTTTCTGTAACTGACACATCTGCTATCTATTTTTTGGAGCTAATCAGTTTGGCAAACGAGAGACTGGAGTATCGATGGATTAGGAGATATATAGTGGTTATCGAGATGGTGAGTTTGAAGGAAATTTTGATTGGAAATTTGAAAGGATGACGGGCAAGTTCGGCCCGGAACTGAGCATAACGTTGATCGACGTTGAGATATGAATCCTCTCGCGACGAATTTAGATCCCACTGTATTATACTCGGATCTCGTGCTGTATTTAGCTGGCTAATAGTTAATACCGGTCCCCAGTCATCGGAAACTTCGCCGATATGTTCAATCGAGCACGTGGAAGCTCTGCTATTCGGTTTCTGCATTATGCACGCTCGATTTGCTTGCTTCGTCCCATTCAGGTGGAAATGCTCCATCATACTCCTTTCCATATGCAGGGTATCCGCCTCTAACTTCGTATTACCCTTTTCTCTAACGCTTAAACTAGGAAATAATTTCGCCCCTGGTTGACTATTTTTACGAGACATGTCCTATTTCAGTAGGAAATGGAAATGCTGTGAGAACGCTGTGCTTTGTAGAATCAGATGGCATCGATGTCTCCCACGGATCAACTTTCACCGGAGAACGAGACGCTGGAAAGGCGGAACCTGAAGAGCATCCTGAAGAAACTGTCAGCCGGCAGCAGAACCGGAAGCTCGGAGACCTCGGCGACGAGCACGCCGGATCGCGAGGCTGCCACCGCCGAATTGAGGAAATTGATGAGAGCACCGACCATAGAAGGTTACGCGGCGCGGCACTCGAAGCTCTCGAAGAGCGTGACGTTTAACAAGTACACGCTGCAGAGCCCACCGTCCGAGCAGATCCCGGCTAATTATCAGCTTGGGTCTCAGTTGTCCGACTCCCAAGAGCAGGCCTCACTGCCACCGCCCAATAAACTCAGTTTCCGTCCTTTGGGCAGCGGAGGTATCCTGCAAATGGTATCTCGGCCACGAGAAGAGGAATACTTGGGGGAGCTAGTGTCTGGTATCAAAGAAGTCGTTAAGGACTGTCTGGTGAGTTTCTCTCCTTTTTCACTCTCTCTCTTTGTCCTTCATTTTTCTATTCTCTCTGTCGTCGCACGGGAGACTTCCGAGCAGACAGTTTGGGTTAAATTTCGTACGGAATGTACAGTTCATGCTTGCTGACTTTCACTCGGAGATGAATATCCATGTTCCGTTTGAGAAACAGAGACTGGTAAAAGAAGGAGTTTCGGGATCGTTTGTTCAGCAAGATAGCAGGAACTGGGATATTTTAGACGCAGTCTAATCTCGGGAAAAGGTTAATGTCAAAGAACGAAATCTATGAAGGAGAGATCTATGAAGATGCTTGGTTAGCGAAGTATTCTATCGAATCTTGATTTCTAGTTGCAATTTAGTAGCCTATGACAAGTGTTCCTCTTTTCTTACACTATCATGCACAAAATTTGTATACGTCTACGAGAAAATATGAATAAATATACAGGAAAAGGGAAAACTGGTGGCAACACTAGAGAACCCTATACAGGATTATGTGCACAGAATTTGTATACGTCTACGAGAAAATATGAATAAATATACAGGAAAAGGGAAAACTGGTGGCAACCGTAATAGCTAGAACTTAACTACATGTCGGGATACTTTTGATTAGCAAATATAAGGAATAAGAGATGGTTTATTACGAGCTAAAGGAAACTTCGGAGTAAGGTATAAACTAAAAGACTAGACTAATAACTGATATGATCACGCAGCTAACACTCTCACGTCAACTCTTCTTCAAACTCCGTAAAGGACAGTCTTAAGACAGCCCCTGCACCCTATTTAAACCTAGTCTCTCCTACGCATGCTTTCTTTCTCGTTCACTCGTCTCCCTTGCGACCTGGGCCTGATGGGCCAGGTACTCCAAACACTCAGACACATTCCTAACTTTCGCTCCTTGATCGCACTTGATGCAGTTACAAATATCCTGTTCATCCGATCCTTGCACGCGGTCAGTCGTCCTTGCACGTGCACTCCAGACGTCAGCCTGAACATAGGGCCTAAACCCTAGGCTGTTATTTATTGTCTATCATCAGCTAGGTAGACCCAAGTGTTCCCTTGAATATACTCTCAAATCCTAGCATTCCTACATGTATAAACGGCCACGGTTCCTCCTGTGGCACCACGGTGTCCATTGGTGAACGCTTGAACTTCTAACAACTGTAAAAATTGAGTGAAAATTGACATTGACATTCCTACATACATAGGTATCTAAAATACAGGAGACTATAGGACATATATCTAAAGGAAAATATCTAAATAGGTATCCTGTGTATTTCTCATAAAGTAAAACAAGTACTTGTGTCCTCTTCTCTTCATAAAACAGAAAGATGTCGTGACATCATTTAGGTCCAGTCGATAAAACTAAATCATCCTCGTTATCACCTGTTGAGATATTCCTCCTCATGGAAATCAAATAAATTCCGTGATATCGGGAACGTAGTCTTTCATTTGGAAGAATCGATAGAGTCAAACTTGATGAAGGTTTGGAAAATTTTCAAGAACTCGACGAGATCCAGGAATGTCAAGAGATACGCTTGGAAGAAGAGCATTTCCTGGGAAGGTCCTGGAAGATTCCTTGGTTTCCTGTAATTTTCCTCAAAGATATTGGCTTCGAAGTTGTCGGCTTCGGTGCTGCTCGACGCAAAGTTCTCGTACACTCTGTTCGCAAGAAGTTTGCATCGCGACCACCTATAACCTCGTTCTATTTGCATGCTATTCCCTGTTTACAAATCAGTAATATATTGCTCGTTAGCATACTCTGCTTAATCGACGACATCCACATCCCGTTAATTTCCCTATTCGCGAACGCGGGTATTTCGCGTCGAGCGATTGCAATATTTACATCGGTGCTGCATGTCGTGCGAAATCATGTGCCATTTGAAATACCCACGTCTTGAATTAAGCAACTTCCATACGAGCGAGAGATAAGCGAGAGATCTGGTCGCGAAAATTTTATTTGAATTTTGTTTGATAAAACATTGAAAATATACAGGATCCAGCCACGTAACGTGTAAAAGCGAGCGTGACGCGATTCCTCGTGAAAAAATTTCGAAGAAATATAGAATAAAATCTTTTCACGTTTCACTTAATTTCCGAGAAGATAGAATTTGAAAATCCGCATGCACGAATACTATCACGGCTAAATTTAAGCAAACAAATTTGTAACGAAATACACAACTGTGCTCGTCTAATGATACTAAGTTTAGCCCTGTATGTACGACAGAATTACACTTTGTACTGTAAACAGTGATTTACCATCCAAACGTTGTTCCATAAAACGAAAATCCAAGCTTAAATAGAAGCTTAAATAAATCTATGAATCTGCATTACTGTAACAATGAATTGAACGAAAGAATGCTTTGAGTAAAAATATTCGAATCGCAGGTATTTAAAGCCAGTTTAAAATCGTGCTAAATTCTTAAGCAAATGATCATGGAATCACTTGGAAGAAATTGCAATCCACCGAGATCATACCATCATTACAGTGGTAATCTTCGGTAAACTCAGAACTCGCGCCACTCGGGTTGCTCGAAATTAACTAATGCCTACATACCGATAACATTCCAGGAGGACATGCAGACGAAATTCGAGCACCAGTTCACTTCGTTGGAGCTAGAGATCCGCAAGCGGGACGAGATAATATCTCAGCTTCAAGCAAGGATACTAGAGCTGGAAACGAGGGAGTCTCGAAACGTGGACGAGTCGCTGGGTGACAGCACAGAGCACGATGCTTCGTTAGAGGAGGACCTGGACGACGATCGCGAGGATCACCCGTTCATGAGAGACGGTTCGGTGGACACTGTGTTGACCACGCAGTCGCACTACAAGCACTCGTCGCCATCCACAGAGTCGAGCTCTCACAACAGAAGATCCTGGGAGGAGCATTCCGAGGAGGAAACGTTGGAACTGCAAGAGCTGCCCAGCTCGATCGTGCCGCAGAGTCTGTGGAAGGACGAAGTGGCGATTGACCTGGAGTCGAACAGCGAGAGCAGCAGGTCCGAGGACGAATCGGACGACAGAGCTGGGAGAAGCGACAGCGAGAACGACGGTGACGACGACGAGGAAACGGAAGTGCGACGCGAAGGTCACAATAACTGGGAAGTGGCGATGCTGGCTCAGGAACTCGAGGCCAGGCGGAGAAGCAGCGAGGACGCGAACTCGGGCTCCTAGCGCATTAACGAGATCTTAGACGTACTGTGTTACCTCACGAACACCTTGCACTGCGAGGGCTGGTGTAATAGCCCGGCTGCTGCCGCTGGCACCCTCTGCGAGAACGATTGCCCTTACTTACAGATAGACTTCGATAGCATGACCAGTTGTAGGGAGACCATGATGTAAAACACCTGATCCGTTAACCTAGGTATCGATCGTTCCTTTTCTATGATCCTGGTCTTCTGTCGCGTCGATATTCGTGGGCCAAAATATGCGACCTTCGTGAGAGGAGGGTACACGCGTGTCTAAAGCCTCGGACGTCATGAATACACGTGTAAATCGCGTTTTAGTCGCACTCCCTCTCTGTGCACACCTACCCATACATATTACACACGTACACACGCAGATACGCCGGTTTCGTGCTTGTACCAGAGGTTTATTCTTGGCAAGCCTTTCACCATCCATATATTGCTTTTCTCCTCTGTTTTTCCGTTCTTGTTCGCTCCCTGATCCGAAGATCGTGATCCTCTTATCTTTCGAGAGAGTTTCCCGTTTTATCTGGCAATATCGGACAGCGGTTTCAAGGTTACAACGACGCTGAAGTTTTACGCCGATCGTTTCGGTTGAATAAAGGGAATTGATATCGTTCCGGGAGAAGTAAAGCGAAATTCGGTCATACCCGTCTATGTCTCCTAAGCGAGCAACGATACGAGCTCGTAGCGATTTGAAATTGTTACGTAGACCTAATCTAATTTGAAACTGTTACCTAGCCTGATCTAACCTAGTCAATACGAAGACTTTATTAGAAGGAGACCAGACGAAATTTACGTATATTACGTTGCGATACGAACGAATATTCCGATGTTTATGGATACCAAGCTACCGAGTGTTTTCGCGAAATTGCATTCACGGTGTATTACATTAGAACGTTGATTAAATCAGGAGATCACTCGGTGAGAAGTGACTTTATTCGCAAGTTTCCCCGGAAATTTGCTATTAATTCGAAGCGAACGTTTCTCTTTAAACAAACCCGATGTCAAAGGGTTAAGCAGAAGCCGGAAATCGGCCCGACGATGCCGAAACTTCCTGAACGACCTCGCGGCCATGCGAACAATATTTATTCCGTGAAATATCGCGTGTATGGTACAAATTACGGTTAATTTACATTAGCTTCACCTAATTATCCTTTAACGAATCACGAATATGTTCGCTTCCCAATAATTTGTAAACGTGTAACCATCGGCAATCGACGTACTCGTACACATACTCGAGGAAATGGAAATTATCGGTTATCCGAAATCGCTAAACGGAGTGGAATTTCGTTTCTACGCAGAGATTTGCTCGTGGATTTGAAGGATATCTTGAAGCAGCATGAAAAGTGCAATTACACTCGTTATTTTTAAGGGTTCAGACGACAATGTTTTCACGTGACGAACAAGTTTGCCCCCTGTCCCACTTCCTCAAGCTATTGCAGTCTAATTTCCCCGGATTTCAACGGAGTTTCTCTTGTCCACGCGCAAATTATAGATTACAGTTTCGACTCGAACAATCGATTAACTTATTTTATCATCTGATAGGCACAATAAGTGGCTAAGTATAGGTATCCTCTTAACTGCAAGGAATCACTCGTAGAGATAATGGTCCATCGTGGTCGAAATTTTGAATCGCTGAAACTTCGATTAACGATTAACAATTAATTAACGATATTCTTTTCTCGGCGCATGAAAGATTGTTTCTTCGATTCGTCATTAATCATCCTTTTCCCCCCGGTTACGTTGTTAAATTACCGGTAATAATCGAAATCGTGAGACCCAAGATCGGGATGATTCCATTATAGATCCTTGTCGTCAACTACTCGCTTAAAATTGGAATTTCAGTTCGATTATCCAGTTGTATTGTAAATAATCACAGGTGCCTGAGAGGATATTATACTTGGGATATATAGAACTATAAAACGTTAAGCACCTATTTAAATGTGTAATCGTGTACACCGGACGGACGATAATCAATTATTAACGATATCGCGTCGGGTTTTCTCGTTCTACGCCGAAACTTCGCGAGAAGAAAAAGGAAGTTGATCGAAGATCGGATTCACGCGATTATCCTTTTCATTGTCTGCCTTAGCGACTACGAACTATAATACGAACTTGTTACCGATTCTCCGTGAAACACGATGAATGTTTTCTTTCTTTTGTTACAGAGCAATACGTACCTCTATATCGTTTCACGAGATAATTGTTAATTAAATAACGAATACTAAGATAAATTATAAAATCTGTTATTACGGAAGAGATATATCTATATACATGCATATGCATACGAATACACGTACACAAACAAGACACACATATATATGTACATATACATGTAACTATAAGTGGACGATTTTAATTTCACGATGTCGAGACGATAATTAAGAATTCCACAAATTTTCCCGTAGATTGAGGGTTTACGTGATTTTTCATTCCCAGAAAAGGAAAAAACAAAAAAAAAAAAGGAAAAAAAACACGAAAAAAAAAAAGGAGAAATTCGAATTTTTTGCCTCTCGTTTTCCCCCGCCCCAACCCCTCTCTCTATTTATGCGATCATTTTCATTGAGATCATTTAACGAGAAACGATGTAGCATGATCGAAAAAAGGGATAGGATGATATCGGGTAATTGCAGTGTGACGGATGAAGCGAAGAGTAAAAAGAAAATTTCGACGAAGTGATACACGCATATACACATATACACGTACACGCGGACACATAGACACGTATAATTTAATTAAAAACGACAAAAGTTAATGGGAATTATATGACGTATACTGACCAGACCAAGCTCAATATTTCTAGAGTCTTTACAAGATAAATAAATCTGTTAAGTGACAAATGACTATTAAAATTAAGTAAGGAGAGGAAATCTATTAAGAAAACTTGTACATACTAGCCTATAATTTATTTATCTATGAATGCGAGAAGAAAGCGCGAATGACGAGATACGTAGCGGAGAAAGAGAGAGGATTATATTTAGTGTGCGTGATAGAGAGAGAAAGCGCGAGAGAAAGAGAGGGAGAGTACAAGTAAGCGAAGGAAGGGAGAGAAAGAGAGGGAGCGAGTGCGAGTGAAAGGGAAGGAGAGAGAGGGAGAGAGAGAAAGAGGAAAACGAAGAATGCGTAAAAGAAAGGTTTTGGCGAAACTACGGTGAAAAGCATTTTAGATGCTGATATGTACCTACTACGCGAATGAAAAGAGTATACAATAAAGTAAACAAATGTTTTCAAATTTTTCGTGTCTTTTTGTACAGCCTAACATATAGAACTTCGAAAATTACACTCGTGATATAATATCTCTCTTGATAAAACTTTCCAATATTATTATATTAATCAATTAAATTTTAAATAAACTTTGAAGAGTAAATTAAAAAATAATTTCAAAGTAGATTAATATTGAATTTTCATATACGTATACTTTAATGTTGGTGTATCTTATACGTATCTTATTCGTATCGTACGATAATTATTTCGAGAATGTTCTATATGTTACGCGCGGTAGCCATATTTTAATGTTCGACATACGTACCTTCTTTTAACGTTCTAAATTTGCTGCTATATTCTGAACCATGTTGATGACCCACATGATTGAATAATACCATCAAAATTATTTTTATTAATACTACATAGTTTAAAGTATATAAAAATAATATTCACTTTAACTCGATAAATTCGAATTTTCTATTTTTAAACTATATAGATTGATATACGCGTTATGACGCACTTACTCTAATCGAAAATTGCAATTTGAATAAAATATAATTGAAAGATCGAAAACACTTTCCTTTTATGCAATTTACGTTAACCATTTCACATTAAACATTTTTGATATTGCAAATTTCCTATTTTTACACATATTTTAATGTATTCTCAAAATTTATAACAAAATTTAACGGAGCCATATCACCCAATTCCGTATTAGTTTCAACTGACATATTCGATGTTCAAATCGAGCGCACTCGAAGTTCTCGATATATATCGAACGCGACGTACACTGTTCGATTCCGAAGTAGCTACATAACCTTGAATCATAATAATAACAAAAGCGTCGCGACTGAGTTTTGTTATCAAATATTGTGTGTGGTCCAACTCCGTTCCAGAAAACGCGCCGTTTTGTTGTGATGTGGAAAACGTGATTTTATCTGCAATTTTCTAAGGATGGGCGACATAAGGGCTGGCCTCGAGGAATTAAAACTCGACGGAGCCCTATTCGCCGATGTTAAATACTACGTCAGCGGCGAAGGTGATCCCAAGGTATGTCATTTCACCGTTTCCCGCGTTTTTCCTTTACCCTTGACATAATGTCATTGATTTCATGATATTGATGTTATTATATTCTAACGGTTAAAAATTGTGATCTACCCGTGATTACTTTAAATTAATTGCGATTGATACGAAAGAGGTTATAAAATGGAGTCAAATTTAACAGTGTGGACTCCTTGAATGTGAAGATGACAAGAGACTTTTTAAAAACTTGAATTTTACAACATTTTTTAACATATAATATCCCTTTATATTAAATTAATTTGAACATAGCAGTATTTTCTTCCATAATTATACAGTATATATAGAACTTTTTATTGACAATTTTAAGCTTAGTGATTAAAATTAATTAGTGATTTTAAGAAAATGGAGAAACAACTGATTTAATAATTAAGTATTTTTATGTACTTTAGGGTATATTTTAATTTTTTAATAAGCATTGCAGTAGTAGTTATACGAATGCATGATTTTAATATTAAAGTAAAAGCACATTTTAGAAACAAATCTTTTTTTAAATTGTTTGCAGATTTTAAATTTACTTCAAGAAGGAGGTGCAGAAAGATCAAATTATTTTAGTGATTTTGTTACACATTTAATAGCAGGCTATGATGCGCTGGAAAATGATATATCTGCTGCAAAGGATATCTATGAGATACCAGCAGTTACACAGAACTGGATTTTATATTCTGTCAAATGCAATAAACTCCTGCCGTATCCTAATCTAGAAATTTATAATCTATTGGAAATATTGCAAAATTGAATTTACTTAACATTAAATTTCCTTTCTTTTTTTTACAAACAGAATTATATCACTATAATCAATCACATTTCATTGATATAAAACTAATTAATTTCCTTAGCAATAACATTAATATAGGCCCCACTATTTTTCTCCTGAAGATACACAGTTATTTTCGAATGTACGTGCATGTGTATCTCAGGTAAGCCGTGCAGACAGTAAAAGTCTGTGGGCCATGATCACGCTCCAAGGTGGTAAATGTCAATTACGTTTAGATCGATATTGTACCCATTTAATTACTGGAAAGGCTGCCGGATTAAAATATGAAACTGCAATGAGACATCCTATTCAGATTGTAACTCCAGATTGGGTAACAGAATGTTCTAAAAAAGGAACTATTATAAGTGAAGTAGAATACCATCCACGACTTTTAATATATCCAAATAGTTCTACGGCCATGATTACTGGTTTTATGGATGAAGATACTGAAAACAGTACCATGCAAGAAGAACAAGATAGAACTAAAGCTGTGTTGGAACAACTTAAACAACGGATGCCTTGGAACCAACCAAGTCCTCCAGTATCTTCTAATACTCAGCATAGCATAAATACAGCTAATGCAACTGTAACCACAATCCCTTATACAACAAATGGGCAAAATAATATTAATCCACAGCAACAACATCTTCCACGATCAATTCCTACCACGAGTTTATCTAATGCTTCCACAATTGTGTCTTCTGTTTCCGAGCAAAATGTTACACAAACCAATTGGTTACCACAAGCTTCGCAACAAAATAATGTAGCTCAAATGAAATCTGTACCACAAATACAGCAACCAGAATTATCTCCGCAACAGCAGCAACAACAGCAACAAATGAATATGCAACATACATTATTACAACAACAACAATTAAATCAACAGCAGCAATTGTCTCAACAACTTACACAACATCAGCAAATGCAACAACAGCAATATACGCAGCAGCAGCTTTTAAATCAACAACAATCTCCACAGTTAACATCTCAACAACAATTAATAGGAACGCAGCAGCAACCACTTGCACAACAGCAATTGCTGCCACAACTGCCCCAACAACAAATAAATTCACAACTACCTCAGCATCAGATATCATCACCTCAGCAATTATTAACCCAACAACAAAAACAGCTAACCCAACATCAAATTCTTTCGCAACAACAAATGAGCCAACAGCAGCAGCATTTATCGCAACAGCAACAAATTACTTCTCAACAACAAATGGTCCAACAACAACAAGTACAATTAACATCTCAACAGCAACAACAAATAGTTTTGCAACAACAGCAACAAATTCCCACTCAGCAACCACAAATAGGAACACCACAGCATCAGTTGAACCAGCAACAAGCCCCTCCACAACAACTTACATCTGAACAACGACAACTTATACTATTGCAACAGCAGCAGCAGCAGCAACAGCAGCAACAAAAAATTCAACAAATTTCTCAACAGTTGCAACAGTCTGCTCCTCAAAGCTCACAGCAGTTCGTCATAAGAGACGGTCAATTACAACAACAACCTCAAAATCAACAGATAATGGGTCCCAATCAGCAAGGTTTTATTGTACAAAGAGATTCTCAATGGCAACAGCAACAATATCATTTACAACTGCAAAGGCAGCAACAACAACAAATTGGTCCTCAAAGACCAAGTGGACAATGGGCTCAGCAACCACCACAACCATCAAGGCAATTAATTCAACTGGATGCTCAAACACATCAACAATTGCAGCAAATGGATCCACAGCAAAGGGCTCAGTTTATTCAAAAAATCCAGAAACAAAGAAATTTATTACTGCAAAGGCAAATGCAGAATCGACAAGCTCAACAGGGTGCACATATTGCTGTCATAAGGAGCCCTGGAAAGCCAGTTCAGCCTGGCGGTTTATGGATCCAGCAGCCGCGTCCTCAAATGATAGGACCGCAGCTTGCGCAAACGCCTGGACAGAAACCGGTTCACACCGGGGTTCAACCACCAGCATTAACACCAATTAATTCTTCCAATCAGGTGATCGTACAAGCCGGTCAAAATGTACAAGGTCCACAAACCGGTCAACCTGGTCAAACGTTCCCACAGGGTCAACCTTTGACTCCTCAACACATAGCGCAATTACATATGCAAAAGCAACAACAAATGGCAAGGTTGCAGCAACTGCAACATCTACAGCAGCAGCAGCAGCAACAGCAACAACAACAACAGCAGCAGCAACAGCAACAACAGCAGCAACAGCAACCAGGTACACAACAGGAGCCTCCCTTGACCTCGTTGCCGAATAATGCTCAGATACCACCGGACCAACAGCTGGTTGTTAATGCAAAGACGAAAACCGCTCTGGCGAACATGCTAACGAATAGATTACAAGGTAGTGCTGCCGAAGGTAGTGCAGCTGGTCAATTGAGATTAATGACTGCGCAACACAGACCACCGCCACCGCCGTCTCAGGACCCACAACTCCTAGCGGCGTACCAGCGGAGAACCGTTGGGAATATCACAAACGGAGCGCCGCCCGGCGCACCGATAAAGATGCAATACGCTCCGGTGATGCCTCAAGCGAAAGCTCAGTTCTATGGTCACAATCCAAATCTGAAACGTACGGTCTTTCAGTTTCTCAAAAGCTCTTGATTAAGGCTGTATGATTTCTTTACCTGTTTCTGCTTCATATTCTACTTGGAAGGTTTCCGAAGTAGACGTTTGTCAACGCTTTAGTGGGATGTATCTCTGTGAAGATGAAAACGAAGTTCATCAAGAATTTCTCTATTCTTTTAACGTACATAGCTAATGTATATAATTACCTGGTGTCCCGGTGTACTTGGCTAGCTGTTTCTTTCCTATACTATCAATGTTTATAAACGAACTTCCAGTCTTTGGAAATTTATTCCTAAATAGTATGTATATAAAGTATATATAAACATTTTCTTACGCAGTCTCACTTTGAACAACTTGAAACTTGAAACATTTAGAACCATATGACGAAACCTTTCAAGCACAAACAATCTTATATCTCCTTTTCTTTTTTGCCGTTCATTTATTATGTCCACCTACAACGACAGGAAATCAGTCAAAAATAAAAGGACATAACAAATGAGCAATCTTTCTCTCTGTCTTTCTCTGTCTCTCACATCATTAATTCTTCTCCTCCCTGGTAACTTCACCTTTCTTCTCCAAATAACGAACTGTTATTTATTTCCAGTGCCACCAGATCTATTTTTGCTAGGTTGTATCTTTGTTATCGTCGAGTACGACGTGCAACGTCCAAACGATGTTTCCATATGGAAACAAGTGATCGAGAGACACGGTGGAGAGGTGGAACCGCAATATTGCACCCGTGCCACCCACGTACTTGCGATCACGCAGAAACATCCAACGGTGGTGCAAGCGCTACGCGAAGGGAAACGTTGCGTCAGTGCACATTGGCTATCGGATGTAGTCAGTAAACAGCAGGTAGTACCACCTTGGCACGCACTGCATTTTCCAACGTCATTCAGCTTGACAGAGCTTCCGTGCGCAAAACAGATCGTATCATTGTCTGGATTTGAAGGAGAGGAACGCGCGAAAGTGAAGTATATGCTGGAAGCGTTGGGAGCTAAAGTTACCAATTACTTCACCAGGCACAACACTCTCCTCGTTTGCAGAAGGTAGAGATGTTTTGTTACTTAAAGCACTTGCCCCTGCTTTTTGGATTTCGATTATTGACTTAATTATGCCGATGGGTATCGTAAAATGTTGGTGGACACGTTTAGAGGTGAATTTGACAGGCAAGAATGATGGAAGATTTTGTGTTCATGTTTGTCTTATCTGACTTTGTTTCTGACATATTACAGGGGTTGTTATGAAAATCTTTCTGTACATAATTATTATCTTTTTCTTTTCTTCTCTTTTTTTCTTTTTTAAGATATAGAGAAGAATGGAATGTTAAATTCCACTGGAGTGTTAGGTTTTGTTTCATTTGTTTCTCTATTTGTTACGTGTGAGACCTTTACATAAAACGTTTGGCATCAAATTTACCTGAAATAAAATTTAACGAAAATGTTTATAAGTAATCACCAAGATTTTACACGTGATACAGTATGCAGAGTGCAATTAATAACATTTGTTAAAAAAATTACAGAGACCCAAAATATCTATCATTTGGAAAGAACGTCAAATAAGATAAACATGTATGTAAACTTCTTCTATTTATCTTACGTACTGAATTCACCCTTTGCTCCAAAATAGAGCACAGAGTAAATGAAGTATAACCACGTTTTATGGTACCACGCGTGACGATCGATCATTCATAATTATCTACATCCTTTCATTCGATGAAAACCATTTCAGACCGGACGGTCAAAAGTATAAGAAGGCTCGAGAATGGCAAACAGGAGTGGTAAATGCTCAATGGTTAACGGATTTACTATGCGGGCAAATGAACGCGCTCCATCAAACCGAAAATCCAAAATATCAACAATACAGCCTGAGCAATCCCTTTAGATTGGATTATTCGCTAGTGCCTCATCTAATGGGTATCGTAAACTTGGTTAATTGTATTTTTTCCCGATGAGAAGATTGTCTCGTTTTCTCATCATTCTATTCGATCAAGATCTCTCGACTGGTATTAAAATAGTGTTTCTTTCAGCTGCATGGAAAATGCCAATAAACATAACTCAGGAATCATACGATAAAGTAAAGCAAGTTGGTCAGGGTCCAAATTCGATAAGAAAGTATAAGAAGCCGCGATTAGACGGCCCATTATTGAATAAAGACCCACATTTGTTGGGCTTGGACGAACCAATAGTCGTTAGTAATCCTGATCCTCCGCCTCCGGATAAACAGCCGAGAATATTATTCTCCGGTATTAATCCTAGGAAGCATGCAAAGGTAATGCATACGCTGAAATTTACTGATACAATAAAATCTCCGTACACGTGAATCTCAATTTATTAAATTGGCAATGTCGCTTCTGTAATTTGTATAATTTAAATGTTATAAATTAAAATAATTAAGCTCCTATAATTGATTCGTACGTTATTTGAGATTAAACATAGTTGTTTTTTAATATCATGTGCGTTAAAACAAAAGCATTTACTATTATACGACTTGCAAATATGGGTATTTTATTGTACAGTGTTCTATACAACAATGTAAGATGAAGTTGCTATTCGATTTGCCTACTAATTTGAACCATTTGCTTAACAGAGAATTCGGGAATTAGGTGGTGCACTGGCAGCCAGTTGGCGAGACGCAACTCATCTCGTGATGTCAGCACCGATAAGAACTGTAAAATTGTTATGTTGCTTATCACGTTGTAAATATATTGTCACGTTACAGTGGTTACTCGATTGTTCTGTGAGGAACACGTTTTTAGATGAAAATGGATACATACTTGGGGATCCAGAATTTGAGAAGAATTTTAATTGTAATATTGAAAAGGCTCTGGCAAGCCCTAATCGGGGGACAGTACTTAAGGTAATTTCTTTATTGATTTAACTGCTAGTTTGTGAGCGGCGTATATTGATGAAGAGCTCGTAAGATTATAAGACAGCTCGTGATGTAACATTTATGATAAATTATATCGTCACTCTTTGTTTCAAAACTTTGTTTGTCGAATAGGGTAAAATATTTTATGTTACACCAAGTGTGATACCATCGCCACCAGCGATCGCAGAAATAATCGAAAGCGCGGGTGGAACGATGGAAAAAACACGGAGATCTCTGGCACAGATCCAAGAAATGAATAGTAATAAATTAAATTATATCATCGTCACTCATGAAAACGATCTTCATCTTCTCTCAGACGTTTTACGTGCAAATATCAGTAAGTGGTGTCTGAAAATTTATTCTGCTTAATTTTCTAAGATAATATTGAAGGGTATACATATATGTAAAAAGTTTCATATCTCCTCACGTTTTCTTTTTTTTCTTTCTTTGAATATTTATAGGTGTGTTCAGTGCAGAAATCGTATTAGGAGCAGTTGCACGACAATACTTCCAAACTGAACAAATCTAAATATAGTGCAGTTTTCAAAACACTGCATTTTAATCCCTGATGTGGGCTTACTAAATTCTTAGTAAGCTATTTTGGAGATGAAAATTTTTGCTTACCTTCTTCAATGGGACAATAAAGAACATAATTTTATGATACAGGAGGAACTATTTTCACTGAAAACATTCCAAAACCTCTCCTTTCATGCTTCGTTTTCTGAAAAACGTATTTTATATAGTATCTTGATATAGATCATTTGATAGACTTGTTTTTTTTTCCTTTCTCTTTTTCGACATGAAAGCATATTGTTCATTCATGATTAAGAAGTATTGTTTTAATTAGCATTTTGTAGTCATTTTTTTCCACGATGTCTGTCTCTCTTTACGCGCGTATATTTCTCATCTTTTTGTCGTATATACCATATACACATATCATTCTAGTTTGTATCATTGTACACTTATTTTCTTCTATTCTATGTTTCACTTACCATTGTCTTTATACAATAAGAAATGATTTATGTGTAAGAGTGTATAATTGAAAATAAATAGAAATATGCATCATTGTGTTCTGATTGTGTTACTAATCGCGTTATGTTATTCTCAGTTTTATTAAAATCATTTAGAAAGCATCTTTATGTGCATTGAATTGTATAAATATAGTTTGTTCATACTCGACAAAATCACTTATTGTACAACAAATCGAGCTGATATTGTAAGAAAAGTACAAACATTTATAATAATCGAATAGTTTAGGATCGATTGTAGAATAAGTAAGAAAGAATTCTCCACAAATTTATAAGTCTATGTACAATAATGTATAAAGCTATATAAGAATAATTATGAAAGAGGGGCAAAGGATATATTTTATGCACAGGGAAATGATTCAGATGTATGTAAACATGACCAATTTACGTGCTAAACTTATTTTACAAAATGTAAGAGCGAAAACTATGTCAATAATAAATATTATATACGATCAAATATAAAATAATTAAATTACATTATATTATCTATTCTTACAGGTAAATCGTATTTTTGTACACTTCTGATCATCGACATCGAAGAATATTGCACAAGTAATAAATCACGGTACAAATATAAACAGTCCAAAAGTGTTGTATGTATTGCTTAAAAATTCCATTTTTTACAATGACATTGGACCATTTCAATTATCCATTGGTACGTAATGCAACGAATAAATCAACATTGCTTTATAACACGACCTTAAGAAATCAAAATAAGAGTAAAGCCACTGTAACATCTGCAATTAAACGATTCGCTGATTGATTTGGTATCGTTCAAAATATTAAAAGCAAACTGTTCAACGTCTGATATCGTAAGACATCTGTGTTTGTATCCAGTTCATGTATTTCGCGACGTCTACGTAAACGACGTATTGCGTTAAATCGCAAGGCATAATCTCATTGTAGGTCCCTAGGGACATCGAAACGACCCCTCGAAGGTAATAACGATTTGTAATGATGTCGTGTATCACGAAACCGCTACCGCTGTCGCCATTACAAGGTCCAGTTCCATCTCTGAAGCCGGCGCAAAACGTTCGGTTCGAGGTGACTGTTATAAAGTTGTCGTTACTCCTGAGGCAATCCTCCTGTAATTTATTCGTTCAAGCATTTCGAATTTATACGCAAACATCGATCATTGTAGATGTGGGAAAATCGCGATAATCTCTATCTAGAGTTAGAAAATTTGAATGGAAAATGATGAAGTTTAAGCTGAGTATGTATAAGAATGGTTTAAATGTTGTATCCAGAAATGAATGCAAATAGAATGATACTTTGAACTTCTGTACAAGTTACAAATCTGGCTACAGGAAACAAGATTCTTAAAAATATTGTTCAGTATATATTTCTATGTCCGATCTGTATTACTCTAAATATTTGAATCATTTATAACGTGAAAAGTTTAATGATATCAAATAAGTTTGACTTTTCCATGTTTAAACTGCTCAGAAAATCAAAGTAATAAAAACTAAGTGATACAAAAAGAAGAAAATATTAGTATTCATACTGTCGCATAGATATGAATGAATAAGACATAATTCCTTCACTTCCTAAAATCATTCCTACAATCAACCAGAAAGCCTATTATAAACATTAAACTTTGCGAACATATTTGCTACATTTGAACTTTTCCTATAAAATTTAGAGATCCACGTTACCTATGTAATTCCACATCTAGCATACAAAATAAACGTTTTACATCCTATTCCACGATATAAATTATTACACCATCGTGATAAGTTTCGTTAATCATATCCATAATTAATCACAAGCAGTAAACAAAATTACAAAAACTGGTTTTACCTGAGATATGATAGGTGACTTCGATAGTCGAGGCTCCTGAACGTAACGATTTCCCAGCTCATCCTGACCCCAACCTACTACACTGCCAATCATACCAACAACGTTCTCCAGTTCCGAAGATCCTGACCAGAGACAAATTGGTCTTATCACTGCACTGTATTCTACCCTCTGTTTCAGAATGAACACGGCTAGATCCGAATCAGCGTTGTCATCCATGTTATAATTGGGGTGAACTTTGTACTCTGCTACTTCTCGATTCACCGAATCTTTCTCATTCCAGTCTCGAAGTCGATAGCGTCCCAAAGCTACCATAAATGACGAGGGATGTAAATCCGCTTTGTCGAATTTGGTACAGTGCGCAGCTGAAAGAAAATAGAGATAGTTTCGAAGGTAAACAAATTTTCGATCTTGGAGTATTAATTCTATAAATTATGAATTTTACTTAGCAAACTATAGTTTTCCTTTTTGGTTATACATTAACCGAGAAGTGCCTACAGGCTAAATCTATCAAGTAATAATTAATTGACTCATAATACGCAAGGTATACTTCCCGATTTAGCTTTGGTTATACATGGAAGATGGTAAAACGTAGCTTAGTCATGATAGAATGAATAAAATTTTGTGATGTTTTTTTACAGTTCTTCTTCCATTCACTGCTAACACAAACACTTGTATCGAGTCAATTAAATATCGATTAGCTCAGTTAAATATATTATATTATAAATAAAAAATAGAGCGCGTTTATAGCTTCTATTTGCTATTTGTATTCAATTCTTATCTGAAAGCTTAAGAAAGAAAAATGGAGCCTTCTAAGTCTACAGAAATTCACATACCTGTTATAACATGCCTGTTCGACACCAACGATCCCCCGCAATAGAATCCAAAATTGCGTTTAGAAACAAAAATTGCAGCCACCCAGGGCCACTGACCAGGTCTTGTTTTTACACCTCCAGCAATTAGAGGGTTGACCTTGTTCAAGTTACTCGGTCGACCGCAGTCCAGATTATTTTCCTGTTTATTTACCGGCGTGGTTGTAGCAACTGTTGAAATGGGTTGACGCGGTACTGTTTCTATATTCGTGGTTTCTCTATTTACAAGTGGGTACGTTCCAGGTGGGTACAGCGTGTGATTTAGAGTGATGATGGTAACAATTGGTCCATTTCCTGGAATTAAATAAATAATCAATTCGTCATTTATCACAAGTCAATTTAGCTAACTGCAAGTGAACACTAAATCAAATTACTAATTTGTGTGTCACATATATTATCATATTTTATATTACATGTAGAAGATTATATTTTGGTTTTAAGCATGAAGATGTATGTTAATTCTCATGGAATAATTATCATTTTTGCTAAATTAATATATACTGCTATTTAAAAGGTGCATATGTAAGAATTTGAAAATTATTAAAGAGAACGAACAATGTAAACATCATCTCTTGACTCTGAGAAAAGCATATATACCACGAGGAGCCGAACAGAGGAGTTGATTGTTGAGCCACAAACCGGTTAAGGAGGGAATTGGTTCACGAAGAGGAAAATAGATTTTGTACCTCAGGGGCTTGCCCTGCATAATTGCTTGAACCGTCCTTCCCGCCGGCTGATTTAATTCTAATCGTCCAACATATTTCTGAAACAAAAACAGATTATATCTATCAATTCGATGTAATCCTTTAACAACCTGTATTTACTTTCATTGATACTTAAAATGAAGTACAGAATTAAAATTCAAAACTTTCATTCAAGTTTTTCTTCCATTTTGCAATATTAATTAATATTAATAATTTATATTTTTCATTTTATTTAAAATTAAAGATATTGATTATACAATACACCATTAACGCGACACTAAACTTAGTCAACAAAATTATTCAACAATTATTCAAGTCAATTATACAACACTATCTCTTAGAACTGAGACTGTAATTTTGATGTCAATACATCACAGAATGTTTCGAACAGCGAATTCATCAAAGAGTTATCTTATCTAATTTTACAATTATACATAATACGATTTCGCATACGTAATACATAGTAGTCACGTAGTTGACAAGATAAGAACAAGGTAAATCAATAACTATCGAAACAACTCAATTATAGTTATCACATGGATAATTTACTAGAACCGAAAATAATTTTTACTTCAAAGATTAAAATTTTCTATTAAAAGATCTCTTTACCGTGGGCAATGCAGCGGCTATGCTCATTTTGACACTCAATTGCAGGGCTACTCCTTTAGGCGGTGATCGTATCTGGATAAGTCCAACCGTTTCATTATTAGTGTCATTCTGAATATACTGGAAGTAATCGGAACACGGCGACTGGCAGGCTACTTCTGCAATTAGTTGAAGAAAGTGCACCAATAGAACAGCCTTGACAATGACACTGACCATTCTAGAACACTGACATAACACGAACATTTTACAACCAATTGATTATTATTTCAAATATAAAACTTTCAATTGAAATTAGATGTTTCATTTAAAACTATATAAAAGTATACTATTCAATAACAATTTTTAAAATTCATTGTACCGATTGTCACCGATTTAGTGAAACAAAATTTCTTCATTCTCTTTTCTACTACAGAACACCGAACAGAGGAAAATGGACGACATAACTGGAAAAGAAAGTAAAGAGAATCTGCTGATCCTCAGAAAACATTGTGCGTAACATGTGTGCTCAAAGAAAAGCAGAAGCTTTACAATAAAAATTCGATAATGTTTATTCCAGCAAGCGATAACCTCTGTGAAAGACTCAATGTCGCAACTTCACGTATGATTTTCATGATGTAAGAAAAATTTAGCACGATTTTGCCACTCGAGTTCTTCAGAACTGAAGTTCGATGCACCAATCATACGAAGTGGTTTTCAACTGTGGTAACTCTATCCCGTTTAACTAGTTCAATTCCTCGTTTTAACCCTCGAGTACTTCACCATAATCACGGCTACTCACATATTCCTCAAGATTTATTCGAACAAGCACCGTAGGATAGCAACTTCGTCATCATCGAATTTCAGTTCCGCGTGAAATCCTCGAAACGCAGATCAATCACTGTCAGTCATCGAATCACATCGAGTGCAAACACGTGAAACGCTATTGCATCCTTCTAGTACACTAAACTCTCGGTTCCATCGGTTTCACGATTCACAGGATTATCCAAATATAGTTGAAAATGTACCTCGCACGTTCGACAATCTTGTATGATTTATCAACTGATTATTCCCAAAGAAAATGCGCGCGTAGATTGCTATTTACGTCTCATCTCGCGAAGGATCATCTTTGTCGACGAAGGTCCATTGAGCTACTCTGCACAGAGGCGAGCCTCTCGACTTTATATCGACCGTTCTTGTCGAGATGAAATTAGTCAGGGTCGACCTGAAGCAGGTTGTCAGTCACCTCTGTGGGTACAGTCTCAAAGAACTCGCAAAAAAGCTACCGGAGAATCTCAGTGTCCGCCTCTCAACGGTTCCATGCCTCCACGCCAATGGTAGTGGGACATCCCCGGTGCTACTACCGCTTGGCCGCTTCATTTGTATGGAGAAACCACTATTCTGCAAAGCGATGACGGAACGCAAAAGAAGGAACGCTTTGACGATGTTACCCTCTCCTATAGACTCGATTCTAATGAGTCATATTGGGCACGGAAGTTGCACCAAAACGGCGTAATTGTTACGATACTCTAACATCCGGAAGATTGGCCATGTCACAAGAGTAAACGGGGAATACTTGTGGATATTCATTTTATCATTCCCATCTTTTACTTTCCTTATGACATTTTGATATGTCATCGAATAACATAAGTATGTGTAACATTCTTCTTTTTCCTTTCTTACTTTTATACACAGAACGTGTTAATAAAGATTAATTAAATGATTTGTTGATAAATTTAACGAGATGAGAATTCCTCGAATGCTTACTTGTAAAGATAGAATATAATAATAATAATAATAAAATAGTTACTAGGTAGGACTTAAAATTTGGACTTGCTTCGAGTGTCTGTTCAGAAGTAATTTTTGCAAGTAACGCGAGTTAATTGTGCTTCTTGTATACTGCACCGCTTCCCACGATGATTCCTCGTTACTACGTACTTTCCTGGTTAGGTTGTCCCATAAATATCCAATTTATTTTCACGGGGTTACCAGCTGAGTGCGGGGGTCATAAAACATTTTAACTACCGGATTTCTCCAGATTTATTACCACACCCTAATTAACTTGCTTTTAATAACATATTACGTCCTATAATCCGTTTGCATTTTCTTCCATTCAAGATTCCATACTTTTTCCTGGGTGCAATTAAACCTTGGGACAATAGTGCATACGTGCATAAATGAAAATAGTAAAAAGAAATTTAAAGTTGATACCTAATATTCATAAAATATTTCAAATGACATAGAAATAATACCTGCGGTTTCTTACGTTCAATGTTAATTCCTGTAAATCTATTTGCGGTCAATTAACTTCTGCTATACCACGTCATTCGACTATTGAATATTCCACATATGTTTGTTTCTTATCTATGTGGTTTTGCTAATAGTTTCGTTGTTAGTGTCGGTGGGTTTTTCCAATAACTGTAGCAACTTTGCTTAGTTTAATGTTCTGTGAATGTACTTTTACCTTCGTTTATTTGGATATGTTTTCTTACGTTCGTGAATGTATTCGGGAGTATATACCTCCAATTTCGGATGCTGTGTTTGTATTCGAAAATTTGTTTGCTCTTTGTTTACTTTACTCTCCGCAGCTACATTACGTCCATTTGTGACCACCTGCTTTGTTGCTTGATTTCTTACTACATATATCCATTGTGTTTTTGCTCAGAAGGAAGGAGATTATTAGATCGATGAACCGGAATTTAAAGTCGGATTTTATTTCATAAGAGTTAATTCCTCCTGTCGATCGTATCCTTTTTTTTTTAGAAATGTCTCTTCCACCTCGAGAAATTTATTACTTATAACAGAGAGAAAATGACATTCGGATGTTGTCATTCGGACTTAGTTGCAAGGTGAAATATACGATGCGTAATTAGGAGTATCTTATTTGAATCGTCCTTGTAAATACGACATAACCGTTATAGAGTGTCAATTTAAAATTTATAATAGAAATTCGAGACTCGATATAATTATATTTTAATGTGTGTACCTTAATAATAGAAACACGTTGATCGAAAACGTGTAATTAATGATTGCATAAAAATCCTGTATCTCAATGACATGAGCCACGACTCTCTGATTCTCATTAATAAACATTATTACAGCATCACGGAGAATTACACGAGAAATTATATATTAACGTACAATTGTGCGTAATACAACTATGATAAGATACAAACCTAACTGCTGATATAACTGTTAATTACGAATAATAAAATCATTTCCATAAACTAACAAATGATGATCATATTTGCTCTGTATTATATGATTTACGGAATAAACTGCGAATTACTACAGTAAGCCACAAATTTCTGTACCAAATTTTTTTATCAACTTAATGATAATTATAGATATTATTTATAAATAATAATATTCGTGATAATTGATAATTAATAAAATAATCTGCACGATTCGCATGATTTGCTTCGCTGAAAAGAAAAGAGAAGGATAATAATAGCTTTCAAGGAAAATTTGAAAAGTTGAAAGTGCATACGTGCAAGAAATAACAAAATACTGGTAAAACACGTTTCTTCGTTTTCCCCGAAACGTTGTCAAAATCAATCGCAATAGGTCAAGGAACTTTAAACGTAATCCATCTTCACCAATGTCAAAATTTTGGTTTCCCAGTAGAATATCATTACGTCATGAGAATTCCGGATACGTTTATTATCAGTAGTTGATCGGGAAATCCTACAATTATATGGAAACCTGGATAAATCAGTACATAAAATAAGGAAAACGTTAACATCGAGTTAAGCATCTGACTGACTTTCGTTCTCATAAAGTATATTATACTGAATTCCACGAAAATATATAGATTCACCGGTACATTCATCAAATTGCAAGAAAATTTCCCATATGATTTTTTTACTTCAAAGCAGGATTATTACATTGTGTTACAGGATTATCACATTTAGATTATTAAAGTCTTAAGATTGGACGTCCGGCTTTAATTATTTGTTTTCTTTCTTCTTTCTTTGTTTTAACAGAACTGGTGTTACTACATCAGCTAGAGTCATTACATCAATGTTATATAAAAATTGGAGATTCGCTTCTAAATTATTATGTTCGATGATTGAACAAAAATAAAAAAACAAATATATACATTCTGATCGGACTTAAATATAGAAATAATATATTGGTTTCAAAATAAATCAAGACAAGACCAGAACCAATTAACTAAATAACCTAAATAACTTCCTAAATATATAATCACTTTATAATTTCCGATAATATAAAGACTGAGAAAATATAATAATATCTTATAATACACACAATTTGTATTTTATAATACAAATTTTTTTTCAAATTTGACTTCGATATAATGGCTTCTTATTACAAAAATATGGCGCTGGTATCAATGCATTCAGGTGAAAATATCATTTCTATCAGAACATGAAATGCCAAGAATTCTTTGTCCGCGCGAAATAAAAAACTAGGCAAGATTTCCTTCTAACATTTTAACATGCGTTCCTAGCATTATACTCAGTTTCTTTAACATCCGACTCTGGAAATGCACGCGATGTATCGTAGAAATCTTTTCGCTGCACTTATAACAAATTTTTTTTTTAATATTGAAAATGTAACCTCCAAAGAATCTGCATAAATGTCTTCACGTATGAGAATGTTAATTGTAAGATATGCTTAGCAAACTGTCGAAAAAATACATTACACAAGCATGAATTTTTCATCTAACATACAACCCATAATTCATATATATATATACGAACACAAATGAAAGATAAAATTTCCTTTCCAATATTAGAACCAAGTATATTAACAAATAAATAAATTCAGAACTATAACCTTCCTGTTCTTTTTAATTATATGTCTCTTATTTTTTCCAAATAAGGAAGAAGTAACTCATTCCACGGATACTTACCCCGCCATATTTACCATTAATTCTTCTAAAGACATCCAAATAACGTTTGTACGAAACAGAACACGTTATTTCACGCAAAATGGACATCTTTTGGCAGAAATCTACGAAATTAAATACAAATTGAATAATATGGCCGCATTCGAGAAATATTCTTTGGGTGCACGAATATGCGTTTTTAGGACTCACCTGTGGTCTTGTACCATATTTGTGAAGATATTTTAACGTCTGCCTGCAGCCGTTCAACCGGCTCCTGGAACACTTGATGAATTTCCGTTTTCCTTTCTTGAGACCTGTTTCCCCTGCTTCTGGGAATAACATCGTCAAACTTTTCAAACGGACATTTGCGTAGTATTATTCATTATTAATATGAAGTTTTTAGCGGGACTTCGATCTATTTTCACGATGAGATATTGACGAATCAAAATAACACAAATGATACGATGTATCGATTCTCCAATGGCAAATTCGTGTTTAAATCTCTAATCGAAAACGAACCGCTTACAATTGGTAGGTCATGCGTGTTGTGTAACACGATTAAGAAATGTACTAATATCAATATTGATATAAATAATGAATTATGTAAATCATATCACTTCTATGGTTAATATTGATTTTATTATATAATAAGTAAATAAATTAAATAATATTTAATTATTATTTAAATAATAATTTCATTTTAATTTGTCCTTCACTTTTTAATGTATTTTTATTTTGTTCTATAGGATCTTATTTTGAATTGGTGCACTACTACTACTACTTATTACGCATGCGTAGTGAAGACATTTGTCAGTCCGCAAAACTTCGTATAAAAACATCTAAACATAACCTTCAACGTTTGCAAGTTGTTGACGTACCAGTGTCCTTTTTCAGTGCTTCTAAGTGCGTATTGTTATTCTACTATTTGCCACGGATTTTATTTTAGATAAAAATGGAGGAGATGGATATGGGAAGTGAAGAGAATAACGATAAGACGCTACACGAAAATTCGATGAACAATAAAGAGGACAAATCAGAATTGGTTGAAAGTGAAGTCGAAGAAAATATGGATGATGATCTTGATGATGATCAGGATGAAGAAGATGACGAAGAAGATGACGACGGAGATGCAGATGAGGCTGAAGTTAGAGTATTAGAAACATCTCTCGCGGAAAATCCGTACGATTATGCAAGCCATGTAGCCCTTATCAACAAATTACAAAAAATGGGCGAATTAGAACGATTACGTATTGCTAGAGAAAATATGAACACTAAATATCCTTTAAGTCCTGAACTTTGGCTATCTTGGATGCGTGATGAAATTAAATTAGCAACCACACCAGAGCAGAAAGCTGAAGTAATAAAACTATGTGATCGCGCAGTTAAAGATTATCTATGTAAGTTTAACTTTCAGAACCATAAATATATCATCTGTCTTTTATTAATTGGTTTGATGTTTACAATGTAATTAAACTATATATTATAGCTGTTGAAGTATGGCTAGAATATTTGCAATTTAGCATTGGCAATATGGGTACTGAAAAAGATGCAGCAAAGAATGTCAGACAACTGTTTGAACAAGCATTAACAGCTGTTGGATTACATACTATTAAGGGTGCAATAATATGGGAAGCATTTCGAGAGTTTGAAGCTGTATTATATGCACTGGTAAATATGTCTTATGTTTATCATAGAATGATAAAGAATTAAAATCTTTGTATAATCTGTTTCATTATACAAATTTTATTTATTTAGATTGATCCTTCAAATGAAGCTGAAAGGAAAGAACAATTGGAACGTATTGGAAACCTATTCAAAAGACAATTAGCTTGTCCTCTCTTAGATATGGAAAAAACGTATGAAGAATATGAAGCATGGCACAATGGGGATGGTGCAGCTGCTACTATTGATAATAAAATTGTTACTGGAGGATATGATCGTGCACTCTCAAAGCTTAATCTTCGTTTACCTTATGAAGAAAAAATTGTGTCTGCACAAGCTGAGAAGGAACTTCTAGACTCATACAAAATGTATTTATCATATGAACTACAAAGTGGAGATCCTGGTCGAATTACAGTTCTATATGAAAGAGCAATCACTGATCTTAGTTTAGAAATGTCAATTTGGCTTGATTACCTTAAATATCTAGATGAAAATATCAAAATCGAATCTATCATAGATCAGGTATATCAAAGAGCTTCAAGAAATGTTCCATGGTGTGTAAAGATATGGCAAAGATGGATAAGATCTTATGAGAAGTGGGGAAAGTCTGTATTAGAAGTTCAAACGTTATTAGAAAATGCTTTATCAGCAGGATTTTCTACTGCAGATGATTATCGAAATTTATGGATAACGTATCTGGAATATTTACGGCGGAAAATTGATCGATATTCTGATTCCGAAGAAAAGCAATTAGATGTATTGCGTAATGCTTTCAATAGAGCTTGTGAGCACTTGGCAAAATCGTTTGGTTTAGAAGGAGATCCTAATTGTATTATATTACAATATTGGGCAAGAACTGAAGCTATACATGCTAATAACATGGAAAAAGCTAGGTCGTTATGGGCCGACATTTTATCACAAGGACATTCCGCAATAGCATCTTACTGGTTAGAATATATTTCATTAGAAAGGTAATTTGTAATATTTCATAATATTCTGTCGAATAAATTAAACAAAATTTTATATGAATATATAATGCATTTGACATTTTTCTCAAATTATAGCTTATTTTGTGTTGCAATAATGCATTTTACGTACAAACATGTAATACGTCGGAATTGAGTGTAGATTTCCTGTTTTTCTGTATAATTTGAGGATTGTAACATGTAACATAGTATACAACGCCTTGTGTTACATTTTAAAAATTAATATTGTAATTCCTTTTTCCATATAGATGTTATGGAGATACCAAGCATCTAAGAAAATTGTTCCAAAAAGCTTTAACTTCGGTAAGGGATTGGCCAGAAAGCATAGCAAATTCTTGGATAGATTTTGAACGAGATGAAGGAACATTAGAACAAATGGAAATATGTGAAATACGAACAAAAGAAAAATTAGATAAAGTTGCTGAGGAAAGACAAAAAGCACCACAAATGTCTAATTCAGAGTTATTGTCATTGAATAAGAAAGCTCATAAGAGGAAACAGGATGAAAGTGGTAAATGGAAGAATTTAGGAGGTTCCCCAACAAAAATTACAAAAGTTGAAACACAGATAAAACCAAAGATAAGAGAAAGTCGTTTAAATCTCGAAAAGAAAATTAATGCCGATGTTGAAGAACAAAGAACAAAAATTACACCGCCACCTGGTTTTAAAACGCCGGAAAATGAAAAAATGGAAATAGAAAATATGCATGAAGTAGATGACAAAACTACAGTTTTCATAAGTAATTTAGACTATACTGCAACCGAAGAGGAAGTTAGAAATGCTTTAGAACCGGCTGGTCCGATTACAATGTTTAAGATGATAAGAGATTATAAAGGACGTAGCAAAGGATATTGCTATGTACAACTCAATTCCGTGGTATGAACTACATTTTTTTTAATGAATTGAAGGTTGGATATTACATAAATACGCGATGTTTAATTAAAAATATCCTTATATAGGAAGCAGTTGAAAAGGCTTTACAGTTGGATAGAACTACTATAAAAGGACGTCCAATGTTTGTTTCAAGATGTGATCCAAACAGAACGAAGGGATCTGGATTTAAATACAGTAACACTCTTGAGAAAAATAAACTTTTTCTTAAAGGTATGTAATATTTCTATTAATTTTTAAAATCTTACTTTAGAAAACTATATTTATCTTTATAAAATGATCAGGACTTCCGCTATCGACAACAAAAGACGAGCTTGAAGAAATTTTCAACGTTTATGGGATACTAAAGGAAGTTCGCATAGTTACCTACCGTAATGGTCATTCTAAAGGATTAGCTTACGTTGAATTTGAAGACGAAAATAGTGCCGCGAAGGCACTTCTAGCCACTGATGGGATGAAAATCGGTGAGAAAGTAATTAGCGTAGCCATAAGCCAACCGCCTGAACGCAAAAAGATTCCGGCGACCGAAGAACTATTTCCAATTAAGTCGCTAGGTGGTACTACAGTAAGCAGATCTACATTTGGTATGCCCAAAACACTATTGTCTATGGTACCCCGTACTGTCAAAATCGCTGCTACTAACGGAAGTGCAAATGTGACTGGAAATGGTGTCGCTCCAAAAATGAGTAACCAAGATTTTAGAAATATGTTACTGAATAAAAAATAATTTACTAGAACATCACTGATTTCTTAAATCCTTGTTTATTTCAAGTGTATTTACTTGATATCGCAAAAGTATCAAAATTGATAAAATTTTTACATTTTCTAAAGCACAATTGAAAGAAGGAGATCTATTTATAAAGATATAAAATTATCTTTTCCAATATACCTACAAAAGAGAAGGGAAAACTAAGAATTACAAATTCTTAGAAAATAAATACGTTTAATGTAAGAAAGTTTATATATACAAGATGAAAATGTGTGTGCAAGTGACCACATGGTACTCTAAATGCATAACGAGAACTTCCTCATCACGCATACATCACAGTGTCACGAAGATACTTTTCTCGCATAGAGACGCACGACCTAAGAATCGTCCGAATTATTCCAAGTGAGAAAACAAATAAAAGAAGTTGGATCACAAATAATAACAAATCAGGGTGACCATTTTTCTCGGTCCAATTTTCCTTCTATGTATCTTATACATACCTTCAAAAACCACATCTAAAAACCGCTGTAAAAAATTCTCGAAACAGCATTTGCATAACTATTGGTATAAAATTACATAATTACATCTTTTCTGTATATTTGGTCACCCTACGTTCAAGTACAAATATAATTCTACAGCTGCAGTGGTGCATTGGACGTGTTGTGTTTTCTATGCCTCGGTGGAGCGACAGGTGGACTTTCAGGTGTCAATAACCGCCTTGCCATAAGCCATTTTTTGGCTCGACCAGAGTGATAATAATACGAGTAAAGCAACGCTATAGCCGCCAGTACAACCAGCAGGCACGTACCAGCGATAACGACACTGAACAACCAATACGGCCCGCTTGGCTCTGGCACCAATGTCGGTTCTGTTGGTGATTTTTCTCCTGGAAGAGATTTCGTCGGTGGTTCTGTTGATGGTATAGGTAGAAGAGGTTCCACATCATCCCCAATAGTAATATCAGCACAAGCACGGAACTCTTCTTGAGGACCACAACCTACAGCTCCTGAACATAGCATTAAGGAATTCCAATTTTTATTTCATCTTATGAAATTTAGGATAAGTACACTCGTTGTCAGTGTATCATTTATTTACATACTTGATTCGAAAGTATCAAAATACTTGAATAATTTGTATCATTTAAAGATATAATAGAAGTGTAATATATATGAAATGAAATATACCCCCTCCCCTTTTTTTCAGATAGAATTATGTAAAATCTTTTTTGTAATTAATATATTTGTTAAAATTGCGTACCTTTTAGTATTTGTATTTTTTTTATTTTCTATCAATAAGCTGATCTAATTTTTATAATTCACCCTGTGTAATGATAAATAATCTATTTTAAATTAATCTTAAAAATTTATATATTATACAGGTTACTCGTTGTATAGTTATTAAATAAAATTTTTGAAAATAATCATTGTACGTGAAGAATATTTAAAAAAACCTAAATATTGAAGCATTATCATAAGTAACTTTAAAGTGGAATTCATACGCAAGATCTTGCAATAATCAAGCTACTGCTTAAATGTAAACTTGATTGAATACTAATACTAATTATGAAGCAACTACTTAATATCACCTCTAATTGCATAATACTTATCACGTATGGAAAGTTCAAACTTTCCATTAGTGCCTTGGGAATACTAATATTATTTTAATGATGAATCACCTAGTTATTTGCAACACCTCTTCAAACAGAACAAAAACGTTGAATAATTTGCTACCGATTACCAATATATTTTCCAAGACTCCTCAAAGCCTTCCAAATCGGACTAACAATGAAAGAAAAATATATACATATATTACAAAACGTATCCCTTATGATATTGCTCCAAAATCTCGTACATAGCAAAATCCAAGAAAGAACAAAAATTATGTCAGTTGTACCCTGTTCTTCACACTATCGACGCTTTAATCGTTCTCACCCTTCCGAACAAACGCTCCATTCAACGAACTTTCCCCGATATCCTCTAAAATTCAATCTCTGTACACAGCTTCAACGATATCTCCGCGGTTACTACCTTCTCCCGCGTGTCTACGCTGGGCCGAACCTTTTGTCGCAAAATGGTGCCTCTCGAACATCCATCCGGCCCCCCGTTCACTCGAACAAAACGCGGGCTAACGCTCATCCCGGAGTTAAGTGGAACAGAAATTCGTGCCATTGGAAAACCCGTGCCCAAGTTCGTTTATCCGAAGACAGAAGCTACAGTTACCTCCCGCTGAAGCTCCGGTTTCGAATTTCAAGAGCCAGCACAATGTTGCAGACACTGAAACTCTGAAATCGCCGTACAATACCTGTTCCGTTTCCACAGTCGCCCCAATTATTTCCAGCCACGTATCTCCACTGAAAGACGCATTGAGCGCAGGTCAGGTCGTCTGGCAATTTGTAGAAACCCTCGAAGATTTTGTTCCCTGGACCGGGATAATATCTCATCGATCCGTTGTTCAGGCGCAGCAGGTACCGGTCCAGGCACTCCTGATCGACTTCCTTGCCCTTGTAGGTCATCGCACACGTACGGAACTCGAAGTAGCCGTGATGGTTCGCGGTGAGTTCCACGCGAACCGGTATCACCGAACCTGTTCGGTATTTCCTCACTATTACTCCGTTTCCGTACTTGCCACCGGTCTCGTGCAGACGAGGCTGTAACAAGATTCGCTCTATTAGTTCTCTCGTGATCTTACAAAAATTATCCCTGAAATCAAACGAATATTCGTCATTGTCTTTTTATTCTGTGAAACACCCTCTTCTAAGAAGAATGCATGGTCCGAAAGCGAAAGTTGAGATATTTTATTTTATTCACGTCTCTATTAGTTCTCTCGTGATCTTACAAAAATCATCCCTGAAATCGAACGAATATTCGTCATTGTCTTTTTATTCTGTCAAACACCCTCTTCTAAGAAGAATGTATGGTCCGAAAGCGAAAGTTGAGATATTTTATTCTATTCACGCCTCTATTAGTTCTCTCGTAATCTTACAAAAATCATCCCTGAAATCGAACGAATATTCGTCATTGTCTTCTTATTCTGTCAAAGACCTTTTCTAAGAAAGTCTAAGTCCGAAAGACCCTAAGAAAGTCCAAAAGCGAATATCAGGGCATTTCGTTTGTCTTACAGTCGTAAAGTAGGTATAAAAATGGTATCTGAAAATGATTAAACGTTATCGATTTCATTAAGAGTGGTGCGTATTTGCCGGGTAAACGTTGAGAAATTTTATTCCACTTGTGAAATTATCTCTGATATTAATTCGCTGTTATTTGATCTGAATTTTAATTATTATTATTAATTTCGTTAAAACTTCGTTAATCCTCGTAGAAGATATAAGTTGAAGAGGAAGCAGGACTGCAGTTTACGTTACTTTCGAATCTCGAGGAAAGTTCGATCTCGATGTTCAAGATAGTAAATTTTCCGGAAGAAACTTTAGACTAAATGACGCACGTAATACGTCTTACCGGTCAGTCTCTCGAAAGTTATCACGTACGTCAGTTATCGCAACTGTTTCATGTAAACTGTTACAAAAAACACGAGCGTAAAATTCGTAATAGTTATTCGGTTACGGGATTAACGAGATGGAAAGTAAGAAAAAGGTAGATTACAACGAGTTTTGACTAGACCGAGTAATCGATTACCATGCTTGGAGAAAAATATTTCAAGTGTGCAATAACTGTGTAATAATCTTGGGAAATTAGAAGAAATAATTTTGCATTGTTTAATTTCCTAAATTAACATCGAATTCGAGTATCTTCTCACTCCAATTGTACGAATATTACACGAAAATACTAATTCATAAACGTAATTAACACTAAACCTACCACGACCTAAAGAACTTAAAGACAGGTAGACTTAGAGGTGATATTGAAAAATATTGATTATATATTTAGGATCATGTTTGGCAGGGATTGCCTAGGATAATATTGCAATGCTTAACAGAAAAGAGTAAGCTTTATTAATTAAATTACGGATTAATATAGCAGAATAATAACTATGCAACGCTTTGTCTGAACTAACCACGACCACACTCGACCTTTTACTCTCATGCTCTTACAACTGACTTCTAAGACTGATCTCTAAACTCGCAACTGACAACTCTTTCTTTTCCTTCACCGGAAACTCTCCCGCGACATGCCCAAACTGTGGGCCCAAACCTGCAAAATGTCAACCTATACACATACAGTGCCGCACAGCCTAACTGACAACTCTTAGACTGACTCTCAAAATGCTAAGACTGGCCCTAAAACACTGACTTTAAACTGAACTCTTAGACTGACTCTCAAAATACTAAGACTACTAAAAATAACAGAAAATTTGTAAAATTCCTGTTATTTTATTCCTAATTATATAATTACAATTTTTAAATATAATTTCGGTCGTGTAACCAGGGTAGCATATGATTCTAATATTCGTCCAGAGCTCGTGACGTGTATTTATGCATGTATTAGACAGCTGTTGCCATAATCAGTAGCAAGTTCGAATAGTCAACTAGCAAATTCCGAACAGCTTTGATCGTGAAATTGTGCGGAGCAACAGGGATCATGCATTCTGTCGTAACCAAAAACAGATTAACCCAGGGGAAGCGAAATAAACCGAATTGGGGTAAATAAACTGCGGGATGTAAAGTACACAGAATTTGCACGCGTAAGATTCAAAAGATACGAGTGTTGGTACAACCGTGTAAATTGTCGAAGGCGACCGAAACAGCAGCATTCCCCTTTATCGTTTAATTTAAAAATGTCAATATTGAAACAAGTGTTTAAAAAGCATTGCCCTGTGCCACACCGTATTCCCCTCTCCAGTTTGCATCGAATAATTCCCGATTCCAGCTGTTTTCCTCTTAATCCAGCATTCGGTGATTAAACAAGAAAATTTCCACGTCGAGTTTCGCAAGATGTATTTTTGGGGTGGGTGTTGAAACACGTGGTATTGTTAGAGCGAGCGTATGTCCGACTGGCAGACCGGAACACCGCAAATAGTAATTTATTCCGTGTTGCAAGAACGTTGCCAAGGGATAATTACGCGAACTTCACAATGGGATCGTCCCGTTTGACGCATCTTTCTTCCTTCCCTTCTTCCTTCTCGTTCCAAATATTTCTTTTATTTAACGCAACAGTGGTTTGTCCCTGTGCGTTTCGCAAGCAGCGTAATGATCAAAAACTACAAAGCACGTGTTCCTTATCTAGCAGTAAGTCAATGTTTAACCATAGTTACCGTTAAACGTTAAACCAACTCGTTACGAGTGCACACATTGCACACAGAAGTGCATAAAGATCAACGATGATTAATAATTTCGAGCAGCAGATTTATGTTACCAACGTAAACTCGTGGAAGACGATCGATACTGTTCGTAATTGAAGAGTGGAAATAAAAATGATTGAAAGATTCGAGCAATGCCTAGTTATTGTATGCATTATATCACTGTACGTGATTTCATCTTTAACCCTCTTGCTATTAGCAGAAGAATGGTAATTTTGGGATTATTGGCATACATATATTTGTATATCGATTAGGAAGTAAATGGGGGTTGTTTACAGATGGAAGGTTAAGAGAGGATGATGCTGGAAAGATCGGGGTTGAAGTGAGCAATGGGGTGATAAGAATGATTAAAGGATGAAAAGAAGAGTTAGTCACTTTGGAGTTTAAATAATGTACATAGATAAATACGAATAGATGAGTAAACACTCGGATAACAGTTCATAAGAGTGACGAAAATAGCTCGATTATTATTCTGATCCCCTGAAGTAAATAGGAGATATAGAATTTCGTGAATGTACATATCGTGGATAGTGCTTCGAAGTTCCCTTATTTTATCTATAGTCGATGATACTAGTCTAGCTGTTATTCAAACTAAACATTTGTTTCGAGAAGAACGAGGGAAATCTCACATCTATAATACTATCTATTCATCGGTTAGCTAAGGTACATACTTTACGAAATACTCAGATGTTTTACCTCGATGGCCTCGCACGCGAAATGTCGGAAGGCACGAATTTATTTACAGAAATATATCCAAAGCCGTTCAAAACACGGTGTAATTGCGTATCGCGAGACTGATGATGTGCGGCTACACTAAAAAAAGGCGAATTCACAGGGAAGCAAAGCTCTTTATACCATTCGACTTTTTCCACCACCACCCTTCCCTCTTTTTCAGTTCGCAAGCAAAAGGGAGGCATGGCTTGTCCCAGTTACGTGACTAACCCCGTATATATTTAGCTGGATTCTTCATCGCGGAGTTTAGGTAAACTGAAAAATAGACAGCGTCAACTGTTCGGGTAAAATAAATTTGCCTAGCCTAAATATAGCCATCTGTTAGTGAAGCGAAACACGCGTGATTAAATGAGACTCACGAAAGAAGTGACGAAAATGAAATTCCTTAAGGAGGTCTTCCAGTTTTCGAGGAAGGTCGATTTTCTTTTTGCTATTTTCTTCGAGTATGGACGTTCGAAAATATGTCTGCCAGGTGATTTCACAGAATCCTTAGCATTAGAGATACAAAATTGCTCGATAGTTCCCGAATAGTTGCGACACTGTGAACTTTAAATGCGTTTTTCTCGAGGCCACGGTTTTTGAAACTGGCTCACACGACAACTCGAGCTCTAATCATCCGATTTACTCCAAATTTGAACAGTATCTTCAGAAAACTTGCCTTTATCTTTGGAACTACGATTAACAAAATCTGACGTGTTTTTCTATCTTCTTCAAACGTGACAAGTCAAACACGTTGACGAAAATCGATATTTCGACTTCGAAGCGTCGTCATTTTCCTCAATCTCGATGTATTTGATTTTCTTTGAGCTCAGACTGTAATTCAAACAGTACATTTTTGTAATTTAGAAAGTACATTCTTGTTGAACAAATTGCTTTGTCATTGATTCCTTTCGGATAAGCAGACAGTCATCGGGGCCCACTTTTAAAACCAGCTTGTGGTGATCGTATTATAGCTGTTACAATTTTCATTTTTCTCAATCGAGAAAATTTGTCTATGTAGTCTAAGGATGAACAAAAAGGATAGCAAAACTCTCGTATCAAGAGGTCTCATACTTTCCCTAAGAGAAATTCACGAAAATCACCTTTTTTACAAGTCTGACAGTAGACATCCTTAAGAACATTCTTATCTTTTGACAGATCCTCTTCTCTTTCATCTCTCGTTGTCATTACGTGGAATCAATTTAATATGCGAAATAAGTTTCAAACGTCGACGAAAATGGAGAACACGTTACAGGAAATTGATCGATGGGATGCAATAACGATAAGCGATGTTCGATCCCGTGAACAGGCATTTTTTCCAACAGTTTCCGACGTCGTTACACAGCTAATGCTTTAAAAGGCATGGAACATTTCTCCTCTCTATTCTCTACCCTACGCTTCCTTATAAGAATTTAAAGTGCTTCGAATTTAATACAGTGAGATCTTGGTTTCGTGTAGGAGTCGAGGCTTCCTGGGATGGTCCCGTTAGGCAAATTCCAATTCGGGAATTTCAATATTGCGCTGGCAAAATGAGACCTGGGGATTTCCCATTCTGAGGATATCAGTAGTACGTTTGATTGAAATTTATTTTTGTACGAGAATTCTCGTGAATAATACGAAAACCTCCAACGGTTTTAAATCCGTGTGATTTGGAATTCTTCATGGTAAAAAGAGAAAGAATCGTGATTGGCAAATCTGATTCTTAAGTCGAGAAAATGAAATTGTTGTGATAATTTCGAGGGATGCACTTGGGAGTGTAATTGTAGAGATGTTTTGCTTTGCATACGACTTCGTGATTGGATACAATGGAACATTACTGCGGTATGCCAATAGGGTGACGTTATTGCGTTCTAAAATTAAATTAGTATCGAGTGAGAGAAAAATTATAAAGGATATAAAATGGTATAGTAACTGAGTGATGTAAAGATTCGATGTATCGCCTTTTAGTTATCTTTCAATAAGGTCTGGAACGTAAGAATAATATTAATCATGGATTTCTGAATAATACTGACTTAATTGAGTTGTAGTCATCTAAATTGCATAGAATTTACCTTCATTGTGTTTTGCATACTTGTTCGCTGCCTTCAGCTAAACTGTAACATCTGTGTATACGTGACATTAATGTAAATTATGCTTATTAGAATTAACCCGTGATATAGAACATTTGAAATTTAAACTAGCAGCAAACTTCTTTATCGACCCAGGAAGTTCGTTTAAATTGTTTTGCTTCCTCGTGCTAATTAATCGGGTTTCTCTTCGAACAGCAGTCGCAGTGCATACATGAGAATAAATTGATATAGAGACGTTATGTGTGGGGAAATATGTGAAAGTGAATTGTATTTTATAAGACCTGTAATGTTTCAAAATAATCACTCTTTTCACCGTGAAGAATCTGTTTCTACACATCCTCAAATGCTAGATAATCATATACTAAATAATAATTTACCTCTTGAGCACTTTCAAAACAGCAACATTCTACTTGCAAATATATTCTACCTGCTTCAGTCGTACGACTAAAAATAATTTCCCAGAAAAGTAATACAAAGAATCTTCGATACCTTGTTACTTCTAATTAAATAGTTTCCAAATCCTAGTAAGTGTTAATCAAGCAAAAAGCAGCTTATTAAAAAAAGCTCCTGCCTGTTTTCAAAGTAGGCCATTCTTGAGGAGAAATTCTCACGAGCTATTCAATTACCTTTTTGTCGAGGATATTTTCTAAATTTCTCTTGTCCCTATTGTACATTGCCTTGTGTTGCATTTTAAAATAAGCTGTATCCCTACAGGAATAAAAAGATCAAAAAAATATACGAGCAACTGAAAGTTAACTATATACTGCTTGACAAAATCAATTTACTCTGTGACCTGTTATTACAGTATTTTCTCCTTTGGTCATTTATGCAGGTGATCGTGTATTCGTACGATGCTATGCCAGTTTCGTGAAAAAATTCGTGTCTCACCGCTGGCGTGTCCCAGGCATCGCCGCATATTCCGCACTTTCCCTTATTTCGCTGCCATTGCCTGGTAAATCCTCCGCAATAGCATTCGTGGTCATTGTAGTCGTGTGGTGTATCGAAACCGTACCTCCACATCGAGGCCCTTGATGGCGGCTCTATCAGTCTTCCATGGGCTGAAACTTGCCCCACGACTAGCACACTCGCGAGGAATACGAAAATAAAAATCTGCAGACGCATAGTTGCTGCGGCAAATCCTGGCCCCTGAAATTTTAAACATTTCTATTAGTATTTGTTCGTTAAATAATTTTTCTTTACATCACAATAAGACGTTAAAATAATTTGATGTAATTACTTGCAAGATATAACTTTCAAGTAATTTTATGGATAGAAAATTGAAAAATAAAACAAAAGACTGAGATGATGGTAGTGTACAGCATATATGGATTGCTGTTTTAATATCAGACATATGTTAGTAACTACATTGCTATTCTGCTTTTATTATTATTGCCTTGTTCAATTTATATCGTTAAATAATATTTTCAGTCTGATATGTTTTATTTATAACTCCTTTCTTCGATATAATGAATAACAAAAATATGACAATGTTTAATTAACGTTATTGGAGAGTTCGGGAGGATTTCGAGCTCGCAACGGGCGTAAAGCCTTTTTTAATAAATCATAACCCGAGTTTCAGGTCTCTGGCAACTGTTTAAGAAATCATCTCTCTTCAGGTTAATTAGCCATTCATTTTCGAGAGGAAAAAGGAAAACGAATAGCTCGTCTATTATTTAAAACCTTCGTAATTAACATTTCTAAATGACTGCAGTAAAAAAGTAATTTTCCATTTATATGTAGGAAACAAGTAGCTTTAAAGGTCTCTCAAGTGCCATTTAAAGAAAAAAGTTGAAGAGCGTTCAAGCTAACATTTAGAAACTTTTCAGCGACCCCAATTTTCACTAGGGAGCAAATACGAATTAGCTCTATGAGAATAATTAAAAAGAATCGACATGCAACACATACAATTATTGGATATCTATGATAAAAATGTACATTCGTTTAAATTTTCCGATATTTCCAATATTTTTAATTCCAAGAATTTTTCATCGGTTGGGAAATGAACGTGGAACCGCAAAAATGACTTTTAAATTTTGGAAAGAGAAGGGTAAGAACAATGATCGATAATGAAGAACATAAATCGAGAATGTAATTTACTTTTACGAGGTGAACGTGTCGAAGTTTGACGAGCCGGTTTTAAAGTGAAAATCGCTTGTGGTACCGCATCAGGTGCCTAGCTGACAAAAGGCGGACACGTCGAGTTAGATACAAAAATTTGTTACAAGTCATTTACATCGAAATCGATCGATTAGAAAGCAGCTAGAATTGAACATGTAAAATTGGCGAGGAGACGTCTTGCGGAAATCGGGCTAAGATGAATGCCTGTGCACATTCTAAATGCATTACGATGCGAAATTCTGACGAAGAACGAATTAGCTCGCAGGTGTCTTAAATTTTATATACTTTATAAAATTCTCTTCGAGAAATTATATCATTCTAATACCCATAGACATTTTAACGCAATTATTCTATTTTCTAGCTATAAATCTATTTAAATTTTCGCCTTAAAGCTTAAAATCTGTATTAAAAATATTTTTCTTGTACATACAAGTTCGTAAAAGATAGCACGCAGATAAAATGACCTAATAATAAATATGGATATTGATATAAGATTAACATCGTTTCAGGAGGATGTCTGTTTTCTTTTGTAAAGTGTAAATAAAGATGTTCCTGCTTGTTCAAGGTTGACGCAATTCTATACCAATTAAACTTCCTGACAAATATTTACTTAACGTTGCTACAGGAGGAATATACATATTGTAATAATAAATGGAAAAATAAATAAACTTTTAATACGTGTGCGAATTTTTCTTCGAATTGTCATACTTTCCTGCAGCCATAAAAGAAGTAACATAAATTAAAACTCTCTCTCTCTGAATAATAACAAAATATACCTATCTCTTCGTACCAATAGATAATAAATAATTCGCTTCGCTTTTCCAACTGATTTAATAAAATTGAAACAAAACAACGTTCAATTCTTTCCGATTTTAATCATTCGCCATTCACTCCGTTACAATAAATTCCAGGATCTTCTTCCTCAAACTAAACACTCCAACACGGATAAATATTTACAGCATACACGAGCAACAAACGAAATTTCATTTCATAAACAATCCTCGTAAAAATTATCCAAAGAACGTTCCATTGCACCGCGACGAAACCACCCCGTAAACAGCCATAATTTCTCGATTTACTGTAATTTCACTTTCCACGATGCGTAACACCGCGCTAATTTCACCGTGCACAGCTGCCACGTTCGCTATAGCGTTCATGTAAATACGCTTCACGTGTAACGAGAGAACAATGCGACAAAACGATATGTAACGATAACAGAACACGAGAATCACAGAGAAAACGTTGCGCGAAAACGTATATAATTTTAACAAAGCTCCGAGACCGAACTCGACGACATTCCAGGCTGGAAGACAGCTACAACCACAAAGGAGAAACTGGCAAACCGGTTGCCACAAGGTCCGCCATCACTATAAACGCGTTATCAGAGGTGGACGCCGTGCGTAAAGATTTCACTACAGCAAAAACCGATATCGCAAAACAAGCAGGTATACCAGGCGACAGGGAAACTAGGAGATTCTCTGAACACTCTCGCGAGATCTCCATATCAATATGCATGCTAAGTAACAAATAATTAATAACGTTTCTAATGAAAGTTACTCGCTCTAATGCAGATGGTCTTTTACCACTGTCAGGATGAAAAAGCTGATCTTCGGGAATTTTTTTCAGGGAAAGCACGAGACTTATCGATACAAGAGTATCACTATCCTTTCTCTTTATCCTTAGCCTACATAGACAAATTTTCTCGATTGAGAAAAATAAAAATTGTAAAAGCTATAATACCATCACCACAAGCTGGTTTTAAAAGTGGGCCCCGATGACTGTCTGCTTATCCGAAAGGAATCAATGACAAAGCAATTTGTTCGGCAAGAATGTACTTTCTGAATTACAAAAATGTACTGTTTGAATTACAGTCTGAGCTCAAAGAAAATCAAATACATCGAGATTGAGGAAAATGACGACGCTTCGAAGTCGAAATATCGATTTTCGTCAACGTGTTTGACTTGTCACGTTTGAAGAAGATAGAAAAACACGTCAGATTTTGTTAATCGTAGTTCCAAAGATAAAGGCAAGTTTTCTGAAGATACTGTTCAAATTTGGAGTAAATCGGATGATTAGAGCTCGAGTTGTCGTGTGAGCCAGTTTCAAAAACCGTGGCCTCGAAAAAAACGCATTTAAAGTTCACAGTGTCGCAACTATTCGGGAACTATCGAGCAATTTTGTATCTCTAATGCTAAGGATTCTGTGAAATCACCTGGCAGACATATTTTCGAACGTCCAAACTCGAAGAAAATGGCAGAAAGAAAATCGACTTTCCTCGAAAAGTGGAAGACCTCCTTAAGGAATTTCATTTTGAACAAAACAAAAATCGATTTTTTCACCCTGGAAAATAGAAGACTCCATTAACTGGGAGAGTCGTAACGAGAGTTGGAGATACGTTTGAACCGGAAGCAGGGTAGGTTATGGCTACGCGGAGAGTGAAAAGCAAGAAGGACAATGACCGATTGGAATGATGGTCAGTGAACCTGAAGCAGCGTCTGTGAACGGAATTGCACATTGTTTGAGTGGATGTTGAGTGAACGAATCTGTACTCAGATACGATAATAATGTTTGTTCGTTTGAAAATAATTTCATAGCTCGAAGTTTTATCTTTCAGCTGCCTCGTAAATACCGATGCTCAAACGACCGGAAGTAAAACGGTTCTTTGTCCGAAGATAATGTAGCACACACAAAACGTTATTTCGGCATTCAAATGGACTTTGCCGATTCAATAGAAGCGATTTTATATACCTAATTCTCTTCTTTATCTAATTTCTCTTCTCTAATTCCTTCTCTTTCTTCTCTGTCAACGAAGTTTCTGAGATAAAAATTGCCTCTGCGAAGGTCGTTGATCACTGTTGGGTGGTTCTAGTTCAGTACAACTTTCGTTCCTCGTTCGATGTAAGCGATTTCTGCAACGCATGGTGTACGTTAATGGAAAATCAAGTGGAACGAATTTCAATTTCCCGCTGCGAAATCGATTTCGCATAAGAGGACGTTATCCTGACTACTTTTTCGGCAAGTCGAGTCATTTTCTCTACTTAACCACAAATTACGTGGCACTTCGTATCTGTCCGATCGTTCAACCGGTATAACGGAGGACGTAGGAAATCTGACTCATTCTGATGACTCGCTACTACTATTCCAAAATACACGAGAATAGTAATTTTAATTTTTAATTTTAACCCTTTGCACTCGACTAACATTTTTTGGCTAAAGAAGAGTAGGGGTTCAAAAATTTTCTGCCATAAAGCTGACGATATTTTGTTTAGCAGTAAATAAGGAATTGAGTAATAATTCAAACGTAGAATTATTTGCATACCGTTACATTATCTTAAATTTGGTATATTAATTAATATCGATCTTCGAAATGTTATCTAATGGTGACTGAAGGTCACCTCTCGAGTGCAAAGGGTTAATACAAATTTTTAATTTTAGAAATAAAGATCTTTAGCTGTTAATTAATATTAATAATAAGAAAGACACAGTTATTCGCGTGATTGCTAAACTCCTGTCTGTAAAGCTAAAATTACAGATCCTATTTCTACGTAACAGAACAGAAAAGTAGTGTAAAATAAGAAAAGATGGAAACGTTATACTTTAATCCCTCGTAATGTCACTCAGAAGATACGTGAGTACTCGAGTACCTACAACTTTCGAATTTTATTTCACTTATTCACCGCTATACTACCATCGAGTAACGTATGTTCCTACATATCAGCTGCCAGTTCTCAAATTTAACCAAAAACCGATCTCTCCTAACTCGTCGTCTGAAAAGCAAAGAAAATTCCGTTATAATAGGAGATAAACTGGAACTGTCCCTGAGAGAAATAGTCAAATTGTTTCTTACCCTGCTTCGATGATAGAAAAACGCGATATCGATCCAATTAATGGCGTCGTACGTGCAGAAAGTAGGTGGCGCGCGTGAAAGAGAGGCGCGCAACCGGTCTTTAGAAACGTCGAACGAAAGAGGCTGCCGGTCTCTTAGCCTCGTATGACGCGATGGAAAAGCAACTGGTCGGCTCCTCTCGAGAAGCGGATTCGGAATACATTAAATCTAATGAAAAATCCGAACGAACCCGCGTCAGACACCTCTTCTCGAGGCGAGAAAATTCGAAATCGCGTGGTAGGGTGAACGAACGCGACCTGCGAACGGATCGGGACCAGGCGCGACGAAAATTCACCGAGTGTCGGGAAAATGGAAATTTAGTAGCGCAAACTAGGTTCCACGGAAAACAAAGCAAACCAAAGTCTCCACCTGTACTGGTCGGCGAGAAAGAGAGACGGAGGACGAGGATCGATAATGCAAAGCAGCTAGAGGTCTCGCCACCTTTGCTGGAAATTCGGGATTCCGTGTTGGGATTAATTAAAAAATAAAAAGAAAGGCTGGAAAAAATATCAGGAATATCGTTTGCTGGCGAGGCGAAATCCGTTTTAAGAACGGGACCCACCAGGTGTGGGAAATGTTTGCCGGTAATTAGAGGATACGATGGAAAAAGAAGGATCCGCGTGGTAAATTCGTCGACGAGGAGAGCATCGTTTGATGGTCGAATCGATGAAAGCATGGCTGTTCTAATTAACTATCCAGGAAACTGACGACCCAATGATTGTACGGAGAAAAAAGAAGATACCTTGGTGAACAGGGTAAAAAGTCGCTTTCCATGATGGAAAGAGCGTTGTTGGACGGCTCGGTGAACCAGAATCGATGCGACAGATCGATCCTAATGTTTAATCGTGAGTTTCGAGTAACACGTTTGGCTGGTATGTGGGTCAGTTACAAGCTACCAATGAGAGTTGAAATTGTTTCACCTTTTTTATACTTTGCGCGACTGGGTTCCGTGTTAGGGGAGCAAGAATGGGGATGCACGAAATTCATCAGGATTTACGATTTCGCGTTATTCGGTAATTTAGCGAGAATGTAATTCTTGCGGGGAAAGATATATGATTACGGAATAGTATCACGTTGTGATACGAAATGCACGAAACTCGTCGGAATTTACCGTCTCTCGTGTTATTTAGTAATTCTGTACAGATGTAATACCTGCGGAAAAACAGGTGTGCGATAGCAGGATAATACCGTAGTTCGTAATTTCGTGAAATACAAGAAATGAGTTCTGCACTCTCATTTGGTGTATTTGGTGACAGCTGCCACTGTAGGAGACACACGGTCTACTTGTTCTCCTACAATGGTTATCTAAAATCAACTACCGTGTAAGAATTAGTGCTGGTAAAAGTGTGTTAAGAGATCCGAGTGTTTTCAGAAAGACTATTGAAGAATGGAAACTAATTTGATGGCAAATTAATATTTCTATCACTGCAGCACTGCTAACGTGGTATTAATAATATAATTTTATATAGCATATCCTGTAATTCTTCATGATTAATCATTAGACTTGGAAAGCTACTTCCCTAATACTCTGATTTGCTAACATCCCATACTACTAAAATATTATTCTCTTAGTAATATGCTACTCTACCTATGTCTATATATTATTATAATTTAGTCAACTAATATACAGCTTCATTTAATAACACTTGATACTTCTATCTCTAGTTATATCGCTTTACTAGTATTACTCTATCCATATCCTATCTTCTCAATGCTCCACCGATACTATTAGCCTAATTGCTTTTCACGTAGATTATCAACACTATTATTTTATGAATAAATTAATTCATTAATATACTATGCTACTAAACTGCTTTATAATTCTAATTTTCTACCTAAACAATTCTAAACACTAGCCTTACCAATCTGTCACTCGAACAATCCTCGACACTCACCTGCTAATCTATTATTGAAATAATCATCAACGATGGTTCTATCAAATTTCTATCCAAAGAAACTTCAACATTCGTTCTTCCAATCTGCTACTCGAACAAGCCTCAACACACGTTCTAATCTGCCACTCAAACAAACCTCAACGCTTATTCTTTCAATCTGCTACACGATCCTCAACACTCATTCTGTTAATCTGCTAGTAGAAAAATCTCCAACATACATTTTGCCAACCTTCTTCTCGAAAGACCCTCCTTCTCACTACTACTTGGCCTACACACGTGCACTACGTAGTTTGTACTTCACGACCATAGTACTCCATACACTTCCTTAATACTTGTTCTACCAATCTGCTACTGGAACATAGTCCTTGATACTCGCTCTACTTTAGATTACTTAGATGTTAATTTAGATGTTAATCTCGAAAATCATTCGGTTCGTACATTACTCCAGGCAATCCGTTCACCCTGCACAGCAAAATCCTGCGACTATTTGAACCGGCACAGCTCTAAAGTAACAGGAACTCGACACCGAACCGGTATTCGGGGTCAAAAGTCTGCTCGACCACGTACCGTGTGCGCGAAAGGAACGAAGGCCCAGCTCTGTCTGTCGGGACGGTACACGGCTCTTGCATCTGCCGTCAGTGAATCAGGCCCACAGAGAAGGCCCGGACCCCGGTCAGGCGACGACTGAACTCGACTTTGCTCGCCGGCAAGCACGGACCCTCGGCCATGTGGGAGTAGGTCATTAGAACGAGCCACTCGCCCGTATTCACGCCACGAATCATCGCGATGATACGGCCCGACACGCGTGCTTCGCTGCCTCTCATTGTCAGTGAAACGTCGTCGCCATCCGTCACGCGTTTCCATTCGTTTCCTCTTGGAGAGAATGCAGAAAAAGCCGCTGCCAGGCGTCGCGACGTCTCCCTGTAAGCAAAGTGTCTCATGAAATGGGTCATACTGCCAAATTGCCTCAGTTCCTGCACATTTTTGGCAAGTACGTGAAATATAAATGCATGACTGATAAAAATAATCTAGCCAAATTTTGACTTCCGTCTTCAATGTTTAAAAAGTGGAAAATTCCGATTTGCATTAAAATTGAAAGTATTTGCACGTGGAGGAACGTAGAGATTGCCTAATGTACATTTTAGGATTGTTACATTCGTTAACTCATTGTCTAAAGTTAATTACTTTTCTCGATATTTAAATCGCAATATCGCTTTATTCTGGATTCCATTGCTTTTCCCATCAGCGGGGTCAAATGTTACGAATCCCGGTTGAAAATATCAAAGGTGGTCTTCGTGACTCGATGAAAGAGAAAAGCGACGAAAACCAGATTATTGCATATTTTACTTAACATTGACCAAGTTTTATTCGAAACACTTTCCTGTAGAACAAACAGTCTAGGATTAACTTAAAGTACTCGTGGTGTATACATAAATACATTCCACCGTGTGTATCGATTTATTTATTATTAAAGTCGTTATTAAATTTAATATTGAAATTAAGTTGTGTGGCACGATAAAAATTATCTGATCAGTAATCTTAAATTTATCACAAATTAAATTCAAAATTACTTTGAAATAATACAATAATATCAGCGGTTCTGTACATCTGGAAAATAACTTTTACTCTGTAATTTTATGTTTTATGGAAACGTAGTTCATGAAATAACAAAGCTTGTGAAATTATGTAGTTTAATGTGGAAAACAGAATTTTTCACGTAAATAAAAGTGAATATTAAGGTAAATGAAGATCTTTGAACGATCAATCGAATTTACTGTACGATGTCCCTTTCTATAACGTATATCTCACAAATAGTGAAATTCTCGGTGGAAACGAGATTATTAAGGAAGAAAAGGTGGTGAAAAAGGAATATTTGATATATAAAGTGAAAGCTTGGGAAACACGAAGTAATAAATTGAATAAAGAAACGCATGAACAAGTTCTAAGCGTGGAATACACTTTCGATGATAAATCAGCTTCTGCATGCATTTGTAGGCGATTACAAAGCCAATTGAACTTGACGAGGATTTCTCAACGGAATAAAGCTCGATTCGTGTGCGATCAAGGGATAAATAAATTGCAATGAAACATTAAAGGGAGTTGATTGGTTTTACCTTTGAAAATAAAACACGGTATGCTGCCCCGATGGGAATTCTTGCCGGCCTTCAATAAATTGTTTCGATAAAAGTTTCCAATAAATTCAACTATCGAAAAATAGATTACTCTCGTGCATCTTTAAACGATTTGAATTTCGAATGATTTATATCGAAAACCACGAGCCATAAAACGTCAAGAAAGTTTATTCTATATAACATATTATTTCTGATAAGATATATTACGATACTACGAAACTATGAAATGTATATATTACGAAATACGACCAGGAAATAAAAATGATGTGGCGAATTTAAGAAGAAAAATGCAAATCGTGTAAATTTTGATGGAAGACTAATCTCTAAAGTAAATACCTTTCCACGGCTTTTAAAACGATTACAAAAGAGATTGATATCCTCGATAAGAACCCCTCGTGGGGATGGGGCAAAAATTGATAGCGAATGTAGGTGAACCAAGAAATATCAAAGGGATTTAAACGTTCCTTTCACCAGAAAGAAATGTTGGAGCATTGCCCAACACGTGTATATATTGTTCCACGAGAAACTGGCTTCTCGACACATTTCCAATAGCTTCGTCTAAACCTAAAAGAAGATCTAACGTCTTTTACAGAACCAAAACGCAGAACCAAAACCAAGAAAACTTTGTGCTTATACCTTAACGTAGGTTTTCTATAAAATGTCGAAGAAATTTTATCAGTCCTCTGAACAATTTTTCCTTGAAGGAGAAAAATTCTGACGAGCAGCTTTCACTACAGGGTCAGCATCTATTGAGGTTGAATTTTCATCCGTTTCCTCTGCAGGTGAAACGAAAATCGACAGTCTAAACAGATAAAATCGAAGAAGATAAGATTAAAATTATAGAAAGTGGCGGATGCAAAGATACAAAATATAAACAATCGAATGCTGTCGGTCGATCTCGTGTGAGAAAGGTAAAATTAAAGTTAGAATATTCTAGATAAATTGAAATAAAAATTGAAAAATTACTTGTTCTTACGATTATTTTGTACGTTAAGATGCACTGTATCGATGTGTTTCCAATTACTTCTTGAGCAGAGAAGTTAATGTCTTGAACGAACGTTTCTGGAGCGGACAGATTCAAACCGCAAAACGCAGTGGAGATTATTCAACTACGTGTTTTAATTAAAGTAACGTTTACTCAACGAGATGTTTACTTGTATTGTAAAATTTAAACTTGGGAAATGATTAAAATTCAAGATTAATATCAGGTATATATTCGAGAAACGAGGATTCGAACAACAAGTTTTTGAAACTTAAACCTTTTACTCGCTACATTGTAACGAAATTACTGAAGCAGAGAACCGCAAGAGCTTCACAAAAGAAACTCATTCTTTTCCTTCTTTTGTAGATAAACTGGAAACAAAATAACAGCAGCTGTTATAAAAAATACGAAAAATCATATAAAAAGTTGAATTTCAAATGATCGCAAAGCAATTATCGATAAATTTTACAAAAATAAATTTCTACAAATTTGGAAATAGAATTAACAAACCCTCGATACAAAAATGATATTCCGTAATAAAATTATAGTTTGTAAAAAGGTTCTATAAATCTCGATTCTGAAGAAACAGACCGTAATCGAAACCATTTTATGCAACGAAGCATAAAGAAAGAAATTAAAGAGTAAAACTATCGAGTACAGTAATATTACCATACCGTTATACTAAGTTTCAGCTAACAATCATCATCTTTAATATGAATATAAAAGTTCAATTCATTTCGGTATATCATTTACTAATTTAACGCCAAAGCTACTAAAGCGAAATATATAACGAATGACTCATAATTTCTACTAAAAATTGCCCAAAATAAATACTAAGTACACAAGTCGATCACAAAAATATTCAAAAACATGTATTACAAATTCTTTGTTTCACTTTTTCCACGCTCTCACTCTTTGACCACCAGAACATATATTACAATCCACGTTAATTATACTCTAGCATGATATAATACACTTTTCTGTACGTTGTGTTTATTGAAAATACGAACCACAAGTACTATATTATACTTAACGTGAATATTTTTGTGGACTACGCTGGTTTCCGATATGCTTCATAATTTTCTATGAAAAATAGGAATAAATATTATCTGCATCGTATAGCCTACTTTTTAAAGATCCATTGTTCTTACCATCCTAGTAGAAAGAAACTCGCGTTAATCGTCCATAAATCTGGTTTTAAGAACACTTTAAGAATAAACACGAAATTGCAAAATTGAGACAAACATACCTGTTGCATATTCTACACGAACGTATTCCCAAGCTGAAGTGTTTCTTCGCCACTCGTAAAAGCGTCACTTTTTCTGCGACACGGAGCACAAAGATCTCGGAAAAGGAGAAAAATGTCGACCGTTTAAAACGCTTACGGCTGATTCCCGTCTGCTCGGTTTCCCAAAGACATGCTCTTTGAACATTTGATGTCCTCTTGTCGTTCTTGTTTCCACGCGCGACGCATAATTTATCCGATGCCACCTTTCCTCGTGGCTTTCGTTGAAATCGTTATTTCCCATTCAAATATTTGCCCCTTCTCCTTTTTCACGTCGCAGCTGTTTAAATTCCACGATGCTCCGGCTTCTTTTTCACTCGCCTCAGAAATTAACGAAACCGTACAGTTACATGATTTATGACTGGTATTGTACGAAACGTAACAAATTAATGGAGTAATTTGCAATGATCGATCTTACATTTTGCTCTTGTAAATCTCTAACACATTTTATTCGGAATCGCGTCTCGAAGTATCGTAGAAGGCACGCATCGAATACCTGGTAATATTCCAAACGTTCCTGTAAAATAGAAAAATGGTAAAAATGGTACTTTCTCTGGGAACTTTAGATTAAAATTTCTTGAACTTGAGATTGGGTTCAAGAGTCAAAATACTTAAAAATTATAAAGATGTTAGTATCGTACTGAAATCTTGTTTGTTTTTAACTTGCACACCTCCAAGGAGTTTAAAGATTAGTGTTCTATGCTGGTATAGAGAATTTCGGGTTGAAGCTAATGTCGAGGATCTCCGAGGTAGAATCAGGATTGATATCGGTGGTTTCCCAATTGGTGTTAGGATTCTCGAGGCTGATGTCGAGACTGATGATGGTTTGGTAGTTGATGTTGAAACTTTGAAGCTAATGTTTTATTGTTGAAAACAAATTTTCGAGTTAACTGATGTATTTATTTATATACAGAAAAATCAAATTATACTATTCTATCTGTATTATTCACTGTACAATTATACAGTTTGAATATTATTTACTGAAATGAAGAGGTTGACTAAGGATAAGACATTGATATTGCAAAAATATTATACTCGTGCAGGTATCCTACCTCACTGAATATTCAATACGTAGGATTAATTAAACAACATACCAAAATTATTTTAATTCATGTAAATCCATCCATGTTCGGAAAAAATCTCTCCTATCGGTTTTAATTTAAGCTTCCAATTTCCATGCAAACAGTTTTTGTTCTTTAAATCGTCTTTCGTGATCCAATTCCTCTTGTTTTTACAACTATAGTCCATATAAAGTGCAATTTTTTCATGCAGTTTGTCAAAATATAAGAGTATTAAGTTAATTTACAAAAATGTAAAATATAACTCGTTATTATCATAACTTTTTTAATTGACTGTAGAATTTACTTAATTTTCGGAAACTGAAGATGATAGAGGAATTTCGATTACGGATTTGTTTTCAGGAAAGTAAACTCTACCAGAATCTCCTAATGGATAATACAGATTAAAGAAAAAGTAACAATTTGTTGGACTATGTAATTGTCGTAGATACCTTCATTGTTGAATATCCTTCTGTAACGAACATGAAATTCTACGTTGAATATTCGCTTACAATGCCTACAAGTGGTGCGTACTGTGCATTTCTCTCCTTTACATAGGTATTTGTGCAAATGTGCATAAAATATGTAGTGACGTATGTATGACAATCGAATGTTCCGATGCAATTTGATATCCTGCAATGAGACGTAGTATATTTTATATTACCGATATAAATGTATAATGGTTATTAATTAAAATGAACTTTTCACTGTTCATTTAACAGATTTTATTTCATATTTATTCATTTTAGCAATAACAGCAGCGTTAATTTGATTTTCATTTTGAATTATTTTGCACGATGATTTAAATTATTGTACTATTTTATGTCATTTCATTTTATAAGAGTTAGATGACTCATTACGTTTTAAAATTACAGAACAGGTAAAGCATAAGTTCCTTTCATATTTTACATCTTATAAAAGAAGGAGAATATGTATATTCTGCTTAGAGGCCCCGTTAGCCTTGCATGAATGTAACAGTTCACTTCCATCGAAGCTTTCAGTATGAGATCATTCACTTCTTGCTCGAGGACAAAGCAATAGCACGTTATATACCATAACGATCTTGGTAGCATTGGCAAGATATATTACAAAATAATCAAGAATGAGAATTTTGTATTCAAATGAAGTTTTGATTTTAAGTGGAACATTTCTTAGATTTTATATAAAAGGTATTTGTATAAATTACATTCTATTTGACGAATTCTTCTCTTTCTCTTTACACTGCAGTTTTAATTTTCAATGCATTAATAATTGCAGAGCTACCTGGTATCCATTAATCGTTACAAAAAGCAATCACAAAAACCCTTCATTTATGATTGAATATTCCAATTTATACGATACGTACACACGTGTTGCTAATTTATTATACATCCATGAAAAACGAAATCATCTTTGTGCACAGATAGATCTAAATGCGAGGCAGCGATCATCCATCGGCATTGTATTCAGTAGCGATGCACTTTCGCGCGACACGCGATGGAAATTGAGCGGAAAGTACCTTGCTCTTGAACGGGCAACGTAAACGCTGCGGAAAGGAAATTGCAAACGTCTCAGAGGTTGGCCCTGTCTGCACGATTTCTCGCGAATTTCTAATCGACGTGGATCCGCTCGATTTGTCAATGATACACTCCTGAGTCGTTGCACTCTACCATGACACATCGCTCGCTGCTTCCAACTTAAGTGAATGCACTCGATTAATTTTATACGATCGATAGACCAAGGGTATAAAATATCGACTTTGTCTGACAATAGTTCCTTAAGGGAAATTCAGTTTCCCTTTCCGATTTCCAATTATGAGTCCGTTCTGGATTAAGCCAAAATTATATCAGTTATGATCCAAATATTTTTGTAGTCAACTATACATGTCGTTTAGCCGAACAGAGCAATTTTTTTATTTGGAACAAAGCAGCTCTGTGATATTTTTACATTCTTACAGTTATGATTCATTAATTGTGAGTTAATTGGCAATTTGATTCCTGTAAATGATCGAAGATGTGGTTATTACTGTGTTCTCCCTCTTACATTCGAACGTGATTAAACTTTTAAGACGATAACAAATAGAGATTTGAATTATCTTCAATATTTTATGAAAAGTATTATTAAATATAGCTCCTTTGCTATTGAATTACATTACGTGAAACTTGCGATAAGTTGCTAACCCTGTTAAGAGCAGCCCCATCTTCAAGAGCACTTATCGTGTTCTCGATACCCGGTTGAGAACCAATAACTTATCCTTCTTGGTTTCAAACTGATCGAAGTTTCCGAAACGTCCATTCCTCCATTAATTTGGATTAATCTGACAAGCTGTTTTCTCCTTTCACTAACTGAAATTCCTATAACGTTTCTTAACTTTTACTTTTATTGAACGAAAAAATAAATATGCATATTCGCAAACAATTTTCGGATGTTGAAATTTTTTACGAATTGTTTGGATCTCTACAAGGCTGTATTACCAGATTGGTCATTTTTTCGTATTAAACATATGTAAATTGAACGAACTCTTCTTTCTCCTTTCTCTTTGTTATGCTATAGAGACTAGTACGCTTTTCGTGTACATAATTCCTACGTAGAGACATGTGTTCCATTTAATTTCGATTCTTGAACTACTTCCAATTCTTAAATTGTTTGAACAAAAGATGGTATGCCGTTGAAGATGTTCCAATCGTCGAATGATCCTTTTAGACAAGAAATTAATGAAATATTGATATAAGAGTGCGGTATTATAATTTACGTGTGCTAATATTCTCATTTATTTTTTAACTGCAACTTGGACAAAATTTATCAACGAAAACTATTTAACATAAAAAATCCTTGCACGAAACTCAAAAATATTGATTCCAATTCTTTCTGTGAATCAAATGAATGTTCGCATTGAAGCTTCATTGATAAATGGCTCGCGTTTACAAGTAAACGTGGAATTTCTGAATCTTCGATCAAAATTTTTCAAAAGATGAATGTTTGATTGATGAAACTGATAGTATTCCATCGCTCCCGGGGCCATTTTTACTTTCGCTGAGCATCGCGTGGTAATGCAGCTGCACGCTTTTCCTTTTAACCAGACAAAGTGATTCAACCGGATGACCGGTTCAGGAGGTTCACCGTGACGGTGCATCCACATAGCCATAAACGCTGCACTCGGCCAACACCCTCAAGGCAAAGACCGTCCGATCGATTCCTCGCCGCGAACCCCGCTTTCTGCAGCTTCGTACATCGCTCTTGCGTTTCGTCTCTGCCGTTTCCGGGCCAACTTAAAGCCAGACCGTTGAAAGAAATCTGACGGCCTCGAGCTTCCGACAGAATTCATTCTCCATTGTCGTGGTTCCTTCACGTTAAAGTATAAAACAGGATTGGATAGTAGTATCAAAGTGATCCAATAAAATTTCAATAATCTAAATTTTTCAATTTGGCTTGGTTGAAATTTTTAATATTTAAATTCGGTTTCTGGCATTTTTCACTTTTAAATTTGATCTCTGAGATATTTCATTTTTTAATTTAATTTCTGATGTTTTGAGTTTTTTAAATTTATTTTCTTTTATAGTTTTTACTTCTTCTTCGGTACAGGCGAAAGGAAAATTGAACAAGGATTAAATTTAAAGTTAAATTTGTCGTTAGTTTTGAATACTGTTGTGGACGAATTAATCAGGAATAATGAATAGATTTATGAGAATAAATGGAAATGAAGGGAATAAATTTGAAAATGAAATTCTTCGTACATAATAGTATTATGAAGCAAGGTTTCAGTGAAATATGAACGAGAAGTATCATAAATTTATTTATGGATAAATACCGTGGAAAATAGTAGATGTACTAAAGGAATTGGCTGTATGATGATTCATTTATATTTCTGTAAACCTGTCTCTTCTTCAACGGATCAGAATGTTGATTAGAGTGCAGAAGGAAAGATTAACGATTTGGAACTGTGTAGGTAGACACAAATTTTTTCAATGAAGCAGCACCTTTTTCTAGAATAAGATAACAATGACAAAATATTAACTTATAAAAATGAAACTGTTCATGTAAATAATATACACATGTCCACATTTCTTCCAAAAATTTCATCCTGTTTGTTTATTCCTGAACTGTTGTACCTTTTTACTGGACTACTACACTAACACTGTTAAATGAAAATAAGAAACTGTATTTAACAGTAATTTTTCTTTTTCATAATCAAACCTCTAGTTATAAAGGAGTTAAAAAGTCGAGAAATTCAAAGAACTTATAATTAAATGGCGAACTTTAGAAATGTAACAAATAAAAGTATTCAGGAGGCTGTAAATTAAAAAGAAAGTCACAGTCCTAGAAATTTTTCAGCTTAGTAATTTAAGCATACTTTTCACGCTAGATGTATCTTGAACGAATTTAAATAACTAATATTACTTAAAATAGACGATATGCTGATTAATTAGCACGAGAATATTTAAGAAACATTTAGATGCTTTTTAAAGAACAAGAAAAGAAAGTGAGAAATCCTTGCGAACGCGTTGTACCGAAAAACTGGGATTACCTAATATTGATTTGACCCAATATCCCAGCATAATACAAAATAGTATTAAAAGATGACACTTACCCCATATTTCACCTGTTTTTATTTCGAAATCCAGGCTTTTGAGGATAACAGACAAATAAATACCCAGAATTCAGTGGATAAAAATCAAACATTTATTCAGTTTGATATTATTCATGAAATTCGACTATTTTCAATTACTTTTACTAAAAATATATTTTAAAAATTAATCGTGACTCAGTATGATAAGATATAAATTTTTTATTTTACCTTCACAATGGACGTTTCTCGATAGAAATGGTTTGACTTCCGCAGAATGGAATTAATACTGTTGATTAAATATTAATGTTTCCAATAGTACCTTTAAACGTATATTGTTGGAAATATTCCAGCTTTCGACGATAAAGGATTGCTGGAGAAAAGGACGACTACAAAGGGTACAATTTCGGGTGGAGAATCTTCCCTCTTTTGCGTCGCGTAACAGAGTCTACAGTAAATTGCTTTTCCTTTTTGTGTCAAGTATCCAACTGCATGAACGAATGCACGATAAATATGTTTAAATGTGGAAAATGATCATTTGACGATTGATACATTTATAATGGATGGTAAACGTTCCAATTGAGAATGCTGAGCAGCCAAATTACGATTATTTTATAACAGCAGATATATAAAATGCCGCAATTAATATATTTGCGATTAGACTTTCTTTTATCCTAAAATTTCATTTATGCAACATCGATAATTATCTATCGAGAAATAACAAATAGATTCTTGTATGGAGAATATTTTGGAAAATATTTATATTCGATAAACGATGTATTATACGTCAGATATTTTCTTGTTTTAATAAATATTTTTAAAAATCTAATTACTTCTTTGCTCGAATTAGCAACATCATGGCTATTCATCTTGACTAAATAACATTTCTAGTCACATACACGTGTGTTTTGTGTGCTCGAGGAAGTACGACGATTGTTGCATTGCAATTGCGCCAAGCGCATGGCTGTACGAGAATTATCATGGCGAAATAACTGTTACCGTCTTATTCATCTGGGCCCCTTGGATAGCAAATGTTTATTTAAAAAATCTGGAAATCTAATAACAAAAGAGAGACATCTTCGTTCTGGTCCAAAGTGTATACGACATCGTATTCGGATATTTTTTACCTGATAACAGATACAAATTTATATACTAATTACACACAGTCTCGTACAAAAATTAATTTTAATTCTGAAAATAAAAAAATAAAAGATAGATATTGTCCATCTACATCTCAGAAACCAAAACCTAACAGGAGCAACACGTATTTAAAAGAGTTGTTCAAAATATTAACTTCTATAATATATTCAAAAATTATCGAAATCGGTGGTGTATACCCTAACCTCCCTAAATTATCATACACACGAAAACTTACGGTACACGCTGGATAATTTTAGCTTCGGACAATAAAGTAAGAGAATTCAGAAATTAGATATCTTTAGTTAGAGATTAAATCATTTTCATTACCTCTGATTACCTTAATTTAGCTTGCACCAGGGAGAAAATCACTTACGAATTATCTAAAAGCCCGAAATTGATGTACGCATGCGCACAATTAATTCGACTTCCGGTAATGACACGATCCTTAACCGTATAATCAAACTTAGTTTTAAACGGCAACTAATTTAGCGAAAAATGATCACCCCGAGCTGAACCGTTCATTTAATTTCAAAGGAAATATTACCTAACAAGATTTACATATCTTTTAAAAGCGAAAAGAGATATTCAGAGATAAACTGTATCTTGAACTCATCTTGCTTCTCCAGACTATATTTCACACGACTAACCACTTGAAAGACGTACAAACGGATAAGATTTTGTGCTGAATCAGGCTTTCTGAACGTAAAATGATTTAAAAGTACTCTGAATTTTTTAGGCTTTAATGTCAACGAAGTTGATCTAATTCTTCCTTATTCAGCCGGTCTGCTATTTAATTTTAATTAAATAGAATTTGAATGATATCCCTACGTTTTACGTTTCACGTACTTTTTTAAATATATCTCGTGGCTTTGATTTTATATACCTGTTTTATGAAATATCTACACTTTTTCTCCTTTCCGCATAACATAACACGATATTCGTGTTTTATTTTAATTGAATAATTTTATTCAATTCTTTGAATATTGTACTTGTTTTTATACATATCTGAATATGTATATACTTATATGTAAACAAATGAAAACAGATTCAGAGTAGAATTTTCCAAATTTTGTAGTTGAAATATATTTAGAGTGTAAATTTTACAGAAATGCAAAGCTAAAGCAACTTCTGATGCAATAAATATCTTTTCTACTTTTTTGTTTTTGTATCAAATATCAATTTAAAAAGTAGCAAATTATTTAAAGTAAAATAACAAATAGATTTTTTATTCTAGCCAAATGTTATAGATGATTGCATTAAAGATTTTGCTTTGTGCATGTTCAAGTCTCTTTTAGAATCCTCTTCAAATGCATTTAATGTAAAGCTGTTTCCATTAAAGCATAAGGATTTAAGCTTTTTGTTATCATAGAAAGAGAAGTCTATATATAAGAACACATGTATATGAATACTTTCAAACATGAATTTAAAACTTGGTGAATTACCTTTTTAATAAGCAACATGAAGTTTATTTCTTGTTAAAAGACTTAATACTTTAATTCTAAAAGAAAAGCTTTAATATATTACTTCTTCATTCACCATTAAATACTCATTACTCCTTTATCCAATTTCTCAGTTATATTCCTGAATACAAGCACTTTTATGTTTTTTGTCTTTTGTTCTTTTTTTTACAGAACACAAAGTTTTTGAGGTTAAGTCTTTACAGCTCTCAAAAAAATTATTTAAAGCTGTTTTTTCATTTTTCTGTATTTCCAGATTCTGGTGATTAATATATTTTTCTTAAGTCGTCCATCCCTGAATAACAAATAACGAAATAACGAAAAAATAAATGATAATAGAATTAATTTCCAACATATAGTTTAAAATATAAAATTAAAAAATTACCTTTTAAATCTCGATATCTGTATCATGTAACTACTACCCATTGCCGTAGTTGAAAATTGTGGTAAAATTTGTAAAATTACAAACGGAGAACTTTACACATAAAAATCATTTCATTCTAATTAAAAATTCGACCCCTAATTTGTGGAGAAATCTTCAGCACGCAGTCACCTCGTTTCCCTTCGCGAATCTCTCGGGTGTGCTCGTGTCACGTGACCTAGAAAACTGTACGCATTTGAATATCGCGAAAATCGCGCGTTTCATTTTGTCAGAATGATATCAACTCACGATATGTATTGGTTTTGCAGGTAAATAGTTAACAAGCGGATACAAGAATTTTCATCAAGGAAATGGCTTGACTATTTTAGCCGATGGTCAGCCGCTAATCAAAGAGCTTCTTCTAAGGCCACCGCGCTCTGAGCGATGGCAAGAGGGAATGAGTAATTGATAAGGCTGTTTCAGAGTTCATCTGACCTCGTACCTGACATTTGAAACAGTTTTTTAAATGACCGTACCGAGTAACCTTGATGTTTCTTTCTTGGCAAAAGGAAGAACAAGGATAATGCTGGAAAAATAAAAATGTTCAAAATTTATTACAAATATACATGACAAAGAGTTTCTAAGATTCTGTTGAAGTCTTTATTAGAAACATTTATTTTATAATTGTTCTAAAAAAGTATATTATGACTGCTTTGTGGCAGTATATTGGTAGATTTTCGAAATGATTTTGACCATTAACGATGTATATTTTTTTTATGACTTTTTGACGAATGATTAATTATTAAAGAATGTCATTAAAAGTTTTACAAATTAGTAAGAATATTATTAAATTCAAAAAAGAAAAAGTAAGTTTTGGAATGAAAAAAGAAATTGTTTACCGATTAATTTACTAAATACGAGTCACGAATTGGACAATATGGCTTGTAAAATAACAGACAGAGATTCGTTTCAAATGTATGATTCATGGTCTTGATATTCACGACTGAACAACTCATAGACACGTATTTCTTCTGAGAATTCTTTCACTTCATAATAATTATAATGAAGTGAAGTTTGAAAAAATTAATGTTTCTATGATGTACAATTTCATTTCCTACTTTACTATATAAATATATTTAAAAATACGAATTTATGTTAATCTAACATCATATCGTAATATTTAAAAAGAATAAAATAATCAAATATTTAATTAAATTGCTATAGCAAATCAGAAACTTGAGTAATATTATTAGAAGGATCATAAGAAAAAACTTCTTATGAATAATTTGCTACAGAGTTAACAATTTATTACATAATAGCGTGATAAATATCTAAAAAGTTACAATTTTTATCATGTCATATAATTTTGCATAATATACATCGAAATGTTTGAGCAACCGTGTATAATACAATGGTAAACGATTAACAAATTTTAACGCTCGGTTCGATTTTCCTGCTATCTAATTCCAGTCTGAGAAATTAAACAAACATTCTTCTGCATACGTGTTTTACTTACTAAAAGTAAGCACTATTATGAGAGGACGAGAAATTTCGAAACAACATTACTGATCATTTTTATCAGTGTAAACATAAAATCGGAATTATAATTTTCTATAATAATTAAATACAATTTAATTAACCAGTTTCGAATGCAGACTGGAACCACAAATGTACAATTTTACGAATCAGTTGAACGCGTATTTCATGAATAAACAATGAAAATTATTGTGTAATGTAATGGTCGATACATTATGTTTATATTGTATCTAAGCGTGCAACGTGCATTAAAGTTTCCTTTGTAACATTGGTAGAAACATATATGCAAGGTTCTTAATTAAAAACGCAGCTGGTTCCTATTACCGTTTCATTATTCCTTTCACTAACAAATTTATAAACATTACGATGAAACTTTACTAGTGCTTTTGTTACTTTCGTGAAGAACATATAAAACATTAATTTATTATCATATTAAATATTTCAAACGAAAACGCAAATGAAGCTAAAGTACACAAAAACTTACTTCTTTTTAACGATTTTAAAAAATAGAGATAAATTAGTTTTTAAATTTCAAATGTCGAAGAAACCATGAAAATTTACTATGTTTTTAATCGAGACTCACTTGCATGATTACAATCTTCCTTCTGATGTTTCACTTCTTGCACAAATTATTCCAGTCAATTTTAAAGAAAGAATCAGTAAAAGTCTTTTCCATTTGGAAATACCAGGAGGATAAAGGAGAAATAGATTTTTCAAAATGACGAAAATGTGATATGTAGACTACATAGAAAAGCAGATGCTCTGAAATCTGCGTTCAATTACATACATCGAAATAAAACGATATATATCTATATGTATATGTATTTAATGCTAATTGACCAAAGTATTTTTGGCACGTTTCGAATGTGTTCCAGACCATTTTTCTCTTCACTTACCTTCTACATCTATTCTATAAAACAATTTTAACGAGAATTAGACTATCGATCATAGAATCAAAGTCACGTGTATTTAAAAACACTTTATATTTTTATAGGACTAGAATACCAAAAAATGTATTTATACGTCGAATATAAAATTGTAATATTAAAACATTAGTAAGTATATTTATACTTCGAAAATAAAATTATTAATTCAAAAGCAACTGTATCAAGATTAAAACTGGCTTTGAAATCATGAATGATAGTATGGACAAAAATTCACAGACCGATGCAACGTACGATTGTGACCTGCGAAAACAGTTAATTCTATTTTTATTACCTGTTGCAGCAATAAAAAATAACACGTGACTGTGACTGATATCACTACCGAACATGTACGTGTATTGTATGCATCGATATAGTTCTGATGTAGACCAGATCTAATTACTTAGATAAAGGCTAGAGGTCAATCTAGAAGTTGATTTATATTTTCAGTTAATACTCTGCCTGTAGAATGATTGAAACTAGACACACGATTGATTAGCTGAAATATAAATGAACTCTGATAAACGTGCGAGTCACTGAGTATCACAAGTGTTCTTTTTTCTGAACCATTAGTATTGACTTAGAGGAGTTTCTCATAAAAAGTGATTACATTTAATAGGTAATCAACTTGTTTTAAGTTTGAAGAGAATTGCTTTTTATGTGGGTAACTAATAGCTGTATGATTATGAAACTCAGTTACTCCATTCAAGAAAATGCCACACAAACACTCATAGATGTTCCTAATTTTATTTGCTTTGTAAAATATGGAAGAGAAGAAAACTAAAGAGAAAATAACATTAATGTAATAACGTAAAATGTACTAATTACATTAATTTATAAATGTAAACAAAAAATTTGTAATCAACTTGTATAAATTCTAAATTATAGAAAACACTAAAACATTTTCTTGAAATGCACGTAATTGACCAATCAAGATGTATGAAAGTGTGCTATTTTGTTTATACCTTACTAAATAACAGACTTTTCACTTACATATATCATAGTAAAATGTAACTAGAACATAGTTTACATAGCTCATTGAATGCACATCTGTGTCTTAAGGCAATTTCATTTTTCATACCCTAATATATGCAATCTTTGGCTCTGCACATTTCTGTCTTCATTCTTTGTGCCATAAAATATGCTTGCCACTTTTCCTACTCTATAAACATATATACATACAATAAAATTTATGTATTACAAACAGAAATTTTTAAACCATAACAAGTGTTACTTGTGTATACATAGGTAATTTCTTAAAATGGTACACTACACAATATTTATTTACTAATTATAAAGAATAATTTTCAGTTATATATATTTTGAATGTAAGAATAGTTAGACTATTGCTGCAGATGAAATAGTTAACTACATACAGGGTGATTATAGTGAATATAGTTATATATTATTCACTATGTAAAAAGTATAATTTTATTATAATTAAATACTATTAAAAACTTACTTGTATTTTCTCCTTTCATTTGGGAGCATATTATCATAACGATTTTAATTAATTAATATAATCTGATTAAACAATATGTACAAAGAACATAAATTCTTAATAAATTACATAAATTTTAATAAACAATGTAAAAATTATAATAATAAAATATAATTAAATTTTGTTTTTAAACATAGATATTATCATGCTGTCACCCAGTATATAAGAATTATAAATATACAGAGTATCCCATATAAATTGACACAGCAACAAATTTTGTAAGCAAGTGATTGTCTAACAGACAAATTGATTTTAAAATGATCAAAAACTCTCATACATTAAAACACTAATAATATTATTCGAATTTCTAATAAAAAATTTAAAAAACACGTGTTACTTTACTGTTTTAAAATCAGCTTTCAACAAGATTTTTTGCTATGTCAACATAAATTGGACATTTTGTTTATCAAGTTTTTCTACACCCTAATAAATATAAATGAAATTTGGCACTGTAATTATGAATTCTATGTAGATGAACAGTTACAAAATATTATTTAAATTTTGATTTTGATTATTCAAAAACTTTTTAAATATTATAGAACTTTAAATTATTTTACTAATTTACTAAATTCTGTCAAATATACTTAATCCGTATTTTAAATAATCGTATTATAACTCTAATTATATAATTAAAAATTCATACATCTCATATCTACATAAAAAGAAAAATAATATTTTTAAATCTTAGTTGTCCCATTAATTTCGATAAACATACAGGCATTGACATACAAGATTGGCCCCCAATAACATACTTACAGAGGAAGTTAAATAAATTATTTGTCAAAAATACCTGTTGATCCCATGCTATTTATAAACTAATAAAGTTCAGGAACAAATTATTATAGTAATAATAAATCAAAGATAAATATAGTACATTTATAAAACTAATGCATATTAACTATTATGTACAAAGATATCAAAATACTTTTAAAAATCATTATAACATATTTTACAACTTAGTCTTTTTCAAATGTTTATAGTAAGACACAAATAGTCATTGGAAGATATAGTAATATTAGCTACCATTACAATACAAAACATTATATATGTCAAAATTGTAATTAACTTTTATTAATACTATCAAACTATATATCTTTTCCAAACTTATAATTTTCTATAACTATCATTGAATCATAAGATAAATTAAATAATTAAATTTACTAGAAGTACCTTGTAATAAAAATGTGTCAATACTAATAACTAAAATTGCCAGAATATTTACTACTACCTATTAGTAAATTAATTGCAAAATATCTGAAAGCATAGAAAAGCTTATGATTTTATAAGAAGAAAGAGAAAATTGATTTTTTATCATGTCCAATATTAATTACTTCCTTTAAAATTATTAGTGATATTAGATATCATTGAATCTTTTAAATCAATATTGTATGCAACATAGTACATTTGACATTATATTCTCTCCTAGTATAACTAGATTAATTTTAAAGATTTGTGATTTAAAAGAATTTATAAATTAATTTAATTGCAATACAGGAAATAATTTAAAAAATAACTAAACATTCTAATCTTATTTTAACTGTGGATTTTTATTTTGTCCTACTATCTTACTGCGTAATAAATTAAAATGTCCATGCACCTGAGATAATTGTGCTTTAAGAGAATCTGAAAGTTGCTTTTGCAACTGCTGAACTTCCAATATTTCTTGTCGAAGATTCTGATAATCTTTTGTAACTTGATGAACACACCGTAATAGACGAAGCACAGAAATCTGTTAAAAGCATAAGAAAAAAAGAAAAATAAAAACAACAATTTATACATTAAATTTAGTACCTATTAAGCAAATAATTTGAATTGTAATTTTTCTCTAACTAAAGATTTTACCATCAATTGAACAACTGACACTTAAAAAGAAAATATAATTTTTTGTTCTAATAACAATTTTTAAATAAATTAAATTTAATGACAAAGATAAAGAAAATAATTCGTCGTTTTGGAACACAGTTTTAAACAAAACATACCTCACTGTCTGGGTCTTCAAATTCTTTCTCGAAAGCGTCAATTTGCCATGCAATCATATCCAGCTTCCCGTCAGCTTTTTGTACCTATAACATCCAACATTTTATGAAATATTATCTTATAACAGATTTGAGGTATAGAAACTGATTAAGTTTAATATGTATAAGAAATTATAAATAATACTCGAAATGGATAAACTGAAAATGATTGGTAACTATACGTACGCTTTGTTCAAGATGCATAATAGCAGATTCCATATTATCTGTTATAAATAACAAATTATTTCAAACGAAGAAGAGATAACTAACAAACCACTTGTCTGAAGTCGATGGTTAACTTTCTCGCACTAGAATCGATATGCGCTTACTGGAACATTTGAAAAGCAGTGAACGACGGTTACTGTCGCTACTTAAGTATTTCATCACTTGGAGGCAGCACTTGCTCAATACTTTTCCTATTATCATTAAAACTGTTTTATCAGTTGCTATAACAAATGTTCACTACAGAGTTTAGTCTTTTTATAACAATTTTGAATTCCAAAAAGTTTCAAGTTTTTCATTAATATTTCAATAACAAAATTTATTAACAATTATTTACTATAGTTATACAAAAAGTACTGAAAACGGCGACACATCTGTCGGGTCGGTAACTACAGTGAGTGGCAGTGTCACCACACTGTATAAAGATAAAATATCATCTGTTGTAAAACTTTGGTACGTATCGTTTTTAAACGATAGCATAAAACATTTTTTCTCAGAATTTATAAACAATATTACTTTATACAAACAAATTTGGTAATCAAAATATGTAAGGACTGCACAAAGAAATATAAAAAAAAGGGAATATTTATCATTTTTATTCAGTGTTACAACAAAATTTGTATTAATTTGATTACTGATAAAAAATAATCTTTCCTAAATATATATTAACTTCTAAGAAATAATATATATGTGATTTCACATTGCTATATTCACATGTAGAATGCCATCTAGTATACCATACTTTCAGGCTTTACGTGTCTTCGAATGTCACTGTATCGTACGATTTAACCAGGCATCGAAACAGATTTAGAAGAAACATCATTAAACGTACAATACATTAAGAAATGGCAAGTCAAAATTACTTAAGTAACCCGAAAAATCCGTTTTTCGCTATTGAAGATGACGTCGATGATGAAACATTTCTAAAAAGTGCCCTACCAAGAACTTCAGGTCGAATTGCGTACAATTATTATACTAATTTTGATAATGATCTCGAACAAAAGCATCAACAATTATTGCAACAAAAGAAGGAAATAGAAGAACGTACAATACAATCAACGGAAAAATCTATTTCGTTATTAAGAGATTCTGAACAGATTGGAGCTGCAACTGCAGAGGTAACTTGAAGAATTTGATTCTATTTAATTGTGATAACACAATTATTACTTTTTAATTATATTTCTTGAAGTATAAAATAATGTTGTGGATTATGTTATTATCTATTTATTCTTATTATTAATAAAGTAACATATTCATATATCTGAAAACTTTCGTTTACCTAGTTTTAGCTAATAATTTAGATTATTTTCAACATATGACAAAGCTTATAAAGTTAGGAAACTATTCAGTTCAAATTTTATATTTAAGTTATTAAGATATATAAATTAATTTTTGAATTTGTGCAAAATATATACAAATGTTAAATTGTTTTACAATATACATAAAATATATATTTTTTTTAAATGCATTTTATTACATTTATACTTATATATATCTTATATGTATGTTAATGGTTTTATTTCAGGAACTTATTAGACAGCGAGAACAATTAGAAAGAACAGAAAAAAGATTGGATGATATTAATAGTACATTAAGGTTTAGTCAGAAACATATCCAAGGAATAAAAAGTGTATTTGGAAATTTAAAAAATTATCTAAGTGGTAAATCAATGGATGCACCAATACCGTCAACTATATTATCAGAGTCTTCTAGTTCTGAATCTATGGCATCTCCTGCTTTATTTAATTCTTTAGAACAAGTACAGACTAATATAGCTAATACAAGCCCTGCATTAAAGTTGCATGGCCTAAACAATGAGGTAGAAGGTACAAATGCTTTAAGTAGTAATGTGAATAAAGTACTTGAAAAAAATTTAGATGAAATGAGTGGTTCATTAGCTAGACTAAAAGGTTTAGCAATAGGATTGTCAGAAGAAATAGATTTACAAAACGATTTAATTGACAATATAACAGATAAAGCAGAAAAGACAAATATAATGCTTCAAAAACAAAACAAAGATTTGAATCATTTGTTAAAAAAGTAAAATCTTCTAAATAAGGTACATAAGATAAAATAAAGTACTTAGCATATTAAATTTCATATATCTCAAAGTTGTAAACGAATGTGTAATAAATATTGTCATATTTAGACAGATTTGAAGAATTTTATATATGTTATTTATTTTGTAAGCTTACTTTATAATATCATACAAAATATAAATTACAGTAATATAAAAACTCTCATAAAGAAAAATAAAAAAAAAGTAATACATTTATATATTTATAATTATTATTCAGTTATTAGTTTTACAGACTATATGTCAAATTATCTTAAGTTTTCCTGTGAATCTTTTTAAACTAAAATTTTTATGAATTTTATGTTAAGAATGTAACCACCTTCATGTTATATTTATGTTTATTTTTTAACCAATGGACTAAATATTATAAAAAATACTGTGATAAAAAGTCAGCTCTAATGGATAAGTAATTGGTATTTTGTAACAATTTAATATTGTTATTGAATTTTATTAAAATTATTGCAAGAGTGAACATTGTTATTAGAAACAATGTTTAATAACATTTATATTTAAGGTATACATGAAATATACTCTAAATAAATAATTAATATACATTAATAAATGTATTTCAAAATTAAGAAAAAAAATACAAATTGTAGGAAATAGATTTGAAAATATAATTCTAAAAATAATGTTCTGAATGATAGAAGTTGCTTGAAATGTAACAATTTATGTTCATGTAGTATAACAATTTTCAATAAATTTGCATGTAAATATTATCCCATAAAAATAAGTGTAAAAATATGCTACAAAACAAATTACATAAATATAAAGATTTTCTCATACCATAATTAGTTAAAATGGAAAATGTACAAGTACTTATACAAATTATAATTGCTATTTACCAATAATCCTACTTTTTATTATTTCTACTAGTATGTATTAAACATTTTGCAATATACATATAAATACAAAATAATAACTTAAATATAATGTTTATAATATAGTATAATACAAATACTGATAATAAATAAAAGATTGAGAAAAGGTAGACTATATATGTTTTAAAATATAAGAGGATGTATATAGTATCATTTAAAATATTTAGTTCTCATTTGACATTTTATATATTATGTATATATGAATATATAGAAAATGTCTTGTATAAGAAGGGCATCCATAGATTATAAGTAAAATTTTAATCTTACTGCCACTGTTAGAAAAAACTAAAAAATCGAATATACATCAGTTATAGGACCTCATTTATATAATAGATTTTTTTCCTTTAAAAACAAACTATTAATTTTCATTATATATGATTATATGTAAAACAAAATCTTCTATCTTTTATATATTTTGAATATATAAAATCAAAAAATAATGTTTCATATATAGAATTCTGTGGTATTGTTAATGTAAAAATAACAAATTAAAAAAAGTATTGCTTGGTTATATAATTAATGAAACAGTAACATTCACAAAATAATTCCATTTATGTAAGAGAAGTATTATTTAATATTTTCAAAACCAAATTTTGTTATGTTCTTTGGTTGCATTGAATGTTAAAAACAATAAAGTTAATAATTACACATACATATATGTATATATATGTTCTTTTATTTTGTATATTAAAATATAAATGATTTACAATATATTATTGATTTGATAATTCCATTTTATTTTCACTTTTTCTCCATATTCAGTTTTTTTATATTATAGTTGTTCCTCCTTTATTAGCCTGTCAATAAATAGAATAAATTAAAAAATATTACATACTAAAACGGATTTACGGCAAATAATCAAATTTAATAATTTTATATATAGATAAATTTTAAATTGACACACTTAAATTAAATGATTTTGGGAAATAATTAGATCTCTACAAATAATTAGACTTTGGAAGTTATTAATTTAAAAATTATTATAAACTGCAGTAACTTACCTGTAGTACTATTTGTACCGCTATTAGTCCCATTTCCACCACCGTTTCCATTTCCATTATTGAACCATCGACAACCAACTTTGCCGTCATGATGATGAGAAACCATGGGATGTTGAAAATTTATAGAAATTGCAGATGCCTGTCAATGAAAATGAATATCCTTTAAATGTAAAATTGAATACCATTTGAAATGAATTATATTAATATATTAAAATATTTATTGCTTTACTTACAAAAAAAATGAAAACTATCAAATTATATTTTCGCGAAACCATTTTATTTGAGATATCTATCAAATTATCGAAAATTTCAGAAACATTTGTAAAAATCGATATAAATATACTTTAGATAATGGAACATAAATATTAACATCAATATTTAGATAGATTAATTATTTATTTTATATAATTATGTGATTTTAAATAATACGAAATTAATTATCGCAAATGAGGAAACATCGTTTATAGTAGAAAAGATGAAATTTACGATACTATTGTAGATAGCGCAAAATAATTAGATGAATACGTCAATAAAATTATATCAATGATAATGCAACGCCCTCAACATTGTAGATAAATTATTTTAAAAGCGAAGTAATGAATGCAGAACAAATAACATAAATTTATTACCTTAATTGTTTCTTATTAATCCAATTTAAAATATTTTTAATTTTAAAAATTGAAAATAATATACTTTTTGTGTTTTTTGAAACTAATTTATTTTCAATTTTTTTTTATATGAACGCTATAATTTTCTTTTGCTTATCTTGTACCTAGCACTGTATCTAATTTAAGAAAAAAAAAGTAGTGAAAAAAATCAAATTCAGAATAAGACGAAAATGTAACATTAATGGTACTAAAATATTAAAATCTCACCGCAATAAAAAGTAACATAAAAAGAAATAATCGCATCTTGAAGAACTTCGTTTTAAGATATTTGAATTGAAAAAAACTGTCACAGTTTGAATGTATGCCTATTTATACTAGTTACATAGTATAATTACAGGGTTTATCTTTCATCAGAAAAATACATTTGTGCAGTCACATTTCCTGTAATCTTTCACGGTAATTGTATGTTTTTATCTCTATTTTGTGTTAATATTGTTCCTAGATAATAATTTAAAAACATGTGTTATTTAGTTTATGTAAAATTTAATTGCAGTAAGATCATACGATTTTAATCGCCTCGAAAATATTGTAGTAGGAAAAAATAATACAAAATATTGAACGGATAAAGAAATTCCATTAGTAATTCATTCACACTAAATTATTTATCTTTATTCAATATAACTTGTGAATTATTTTATTTATGAATTATTAATTATTTTATGCATTAAGTATAGAATAATTGTATTATAATTATAGATCTATTTTTCATTTCCGCTATTAATATAATATAGAATTATTATAAATCATTGAGTGCATGTATATGATGACATATATTTCGCACATAATATAATATAAAACAGACTAATAATAAAATAATCCTTATTCATAAAGATAAAAATATTTCCTATTACAAGTTAATAAAAGAATACGATTAACAAGGAGAGTGCAAGTCCTTCAGGTCATCGATTTAGTTGAAACATTACAGGTTTATAGATTTCGTCATGAAGTTCAAGAATATGTATCATTATAGTCGCAACTAAATAACTTTTGAGATATTCATGATTAAATTTTATTATACAGGTAATTATACGTTTATTTATAATATTTTGTGCGTGGAATTGTGACATAACGGCAAGAGTCGAGAATTCCTATGTCGGAGGTCTAGGGTTCGATTCTTGGCCATACGTTCGTATCTTTTTTTCAATCTATTTCTTATTTTATATTCATTTTTTGTCTATGAACACATTGTAAATAAATAATTGTAAATAAAATTTCTCAATAAAAAGATTTATTTTTTACCCTTCCTTATGCTAGTATATATTTATTACAAAATAATAAGAATATTATACAAGAAAAACAGTTTTCTATAGCAATCTTATTTATTACTAACTAATTATTAAATTAAACGTCGTATAAGAATGTTGCATATAATTCCAACTTTGCTAAGTAGCTATAAATGTTCATGAATTAATTAAAGAAATTTGGAAATTTATTAATTTCCTACTGCCGAATAAATACAAATTTTACCGCCTGCGATCAGCGCCATCTATGATTTTGGACCATATGATCGGAAAAGTAATAGGAATATAGAATAGACGAGGAGATCGTCAAACAGCTCGTCACGTGACAGACAAGGACAGAGCGGGGATAGAAAAGGATAGAATAGCTCAGTCAGTGAAAAATTATTAATTACTCAATTTCCGTAAACAATTTATGAACTTTTATAATTGCATCGTAGAGCCAGATCCTTCACGAATTTTTCAATATATTTTTCGATATAAATTTGTCCCTAATTAATTAATTATTATTAATTATTCTACGAAATGTTTGAATTATTGTCGAAGACGCCATTGGTTTTTCATTAATTACTATCCTCTTCGCAATTAATTTATGAAACCTTATGCACTCATTAGAAAGACAATGTTCTTGCGAATCTCCTCATATAACTTTTGATCACATTTTGTTTCTAATTTCGTTTAGTATTGTATATTTTCACGGAAGATCGCGATGGCCGTCGTTACGAAATCATAGACGCCATCAAACAATAATTAATAACTCATAATTTAAAGTTAAATTCTTTACAAAAGTTATATGGGAATGTTGCCTGAAGTTCCAACTTTGCAATGAAATTATGAAAGTTCACAAATTGTTTACGGAAATTGAGTAATTAATAATTTTTCACTGACTGAGCTATTCTATCCTTTTCTATCCCCGCTCTGTCCTTGTCTGTCACGTGACGAGCTGTTTGACGATCTCCTCGTCTATTCTATATTCCTATTACTTTTCCGATCATATGGTCCAAAATCATAGATGGCGCTGATCGCAGGCGGTAAAATTTGTATTTATTCGGCAGTAGGAAATTAATAAATTTCCAAATTTCTTTAATTAATTCATGAACATTTATAGCTACTTAGCAAAGTTGGAATTATATGCAACATTCTTATACGACGTTTAATTTAATAATTAGTTAGTAATAAATAAGATTGCTATAGAAAACTGTTTTTCTTGTATAATATTCTTATTATTTTGTAATAAATATATACTAGCATAAGGAAGGGTAAAAAATAAATCTTTTTATTGAGAAATTTTATTTACAATTATTTATTTACAATGTGTTCATAGACAAAAAATGAATATAAAATAAGAAATAGATTGAAAAAAAGATACGAACGTATGGCCAAGAATCGAACCCTGGACCTCCGCCATACGAATTCGCGACTGTCGCCGTTATGTCACAATTCCACGTGCAAAATATCAAAAATAAATGTATAATTAATTGTGTAATAAAATTTAATTATAAATATTTCAAAAATTATTGAGTAGTTGCAACTATCATGATACGTATTCTTGAACTGCATGACAAAATCTATAAACCTGTAAAGTATTAACTAAATCAGTGACACGAACGACTTGCACTCTCCTTGTAAGATAAATGCTTCCTTATCACAAACCTTTTTCTAATATAACAAGAACATGTAAGTTATAAAGTAACACAAATTATTCAATAACTAAAAAGGATTGAAAACAATTGCAACTTTTTTATCTCAAAGTTAAAACACTTAGTTTATAAGTTAAAGATATAACTATATATTAAATTAATGAAGAAATTTCATTTTAATGATTTAAAATGATTAAACAAATGAAAAATGTCTATCTTCAATAAATGATATTGAATCCTTCGATAATGCAACGTATGAAGTTTATGTTTATACAGTAACACTTTTGACGGATATCGATACTATATTTAGATCCACAGAACCATTTTTAAATAACTGTGTTTAACATTTTTAAAGATTTTTTATGATTAAAAGTAAGTAAATTATATACAAAATTAACAACACGTAATATTTCATTTCATTAACATTAATTTCGTATATTCTTTGCTAAACCAGAATACGTAGCACTAGTTACTTTAGAAGTAAGATGAAATGTACAAACCAAATATGATTTATATACACAGTTTATAATATATTAATTATTATATAATATAATTGATTAGCTGCCAAGAAACTATATCAATATAGAAATCGAGAAATCAATTAAAAGTCGATAATCGATATGGAAACGAAGCTTTAAGGTCTCTAGAAAGTTCTATGAAATTGATTACTTTAAATGAGCTACGAGGTCAGTTCGTTCTTAGAATTGTCTGTATTATTTAAACATAACTTTAGTGTTGCATAAAGGGTTATTTTAATACAAAAGTATTACTTAAATATTCACACGACGTAGGTATTTTTGAAATATAGTATTTAATTTTATACACCTTCGTTTCTATTAAATATATATGATGTGTCGAATAAATGTACACATCTTATACTCTCTGTACACATTGTTATATTTTCTATTTCTGTAATCGTTAGTTGCACTAACATCGTATATTTTTATTAGTATATTTTATGAATTGCATAGCATATTAATTTCTAACTCATTACTAGCATTTTCTCTTTTATTGAGGTGAAAAAATATCTTTTGTTATTATCTGTATTATATTTACTTTGAGTTTGGTATTTACAACCAAGTTTGTTACTTTAGTGATGTAAAATAGTAATTGAAAATACAGCATTAAATAAAAAATATTTTTTTATTTTTTTATCTTTTTTGAACTTAGAATGACTATAATAGATATATCCCCCGACAAGGATGGAGGTGTTATGAAAGAAATAATTAAGGAAGGTATTGGAGATGAAACTCCATCAAATGGAAGCAAAGTAACAGTTCATTATACTGGTACATTATTAGATGGAACAAAGTTTGATTCAAGCAGAGATCGTAATGAACCATTTCAATTTAAACTTAAAAGAGGAGCTGTTATTAAAGCATGGAATATAGGAGTAGCTACTATGAAGAAAGGTGAAATTGCATTATTGACTTGTGCTCCCGAATATGCATATGGAAAAAATGGTAGTCCACCTAAAATTCCACCGAATGCTACACTTAAATTTGAAGTAAGTTACTAAACCTAAATCACTAACAGTTGCATGTGAAAATATTAATTTATCTTAATAATTTACATAAAATATCATTTAATTATAAATGTAATATAATATAATAAAATATTATTCATTCTTTAGATTGAAATGATTGATTGGAAAGCAGAAGATTTAAGTCCTGAAAAAAATGGAAGTATTGAGAGGTATCCAATCGTACAAGGGAAAGATTTTTCTTTTCCAGAAAAAGGAGGTTTAGTGGATGGTAATAATATTTATATGATACGTTATATATTTGTGTACATATGTATTTCACATTATATATATTTTAAACAGTATACTATATAATAAATTTATTTCATTTTCAGTACATTTAACAGGAATGTATAATGGAAAAGTATTTGAAGATAGAGATGTAAAATTTCCCCTTGAAGAAGGAGAAGAATATGATGTTATAGAAGGAGTAGAAAAGGCCTTAGAAAAATTTAAACGTGGAGAAAAATCAAAACTTAAAATTAAAAGCCAATATGCATTTAAAGACACAGGAAAACCTGAATTTGGTATTCCACCAAATGCAACTGTAGAATATATAGTGGAGCTAAAGAGCTTTGAAAAAGTAATTATTTCATTAAGATATATAAAATAATAAATTAATTATATTATTTCTTAATTAACACATTTCATTTTAGCAAACGCAAAAGATGCTTTTAAGTAAAAAGGAACGGCTTGAACAAGCTAAAATTTGCAAAGAAAGAGCAGCAACTTATATCAAAGCAAATAAATACAGCTTAGCAATTAAAATGTATAAAAAAGTCTACTCATATTTGTTACGTTACTCTTGTGAAATGGACAATAAAGATACTATCAAAACTGAAAATGATGTTTTCACATCTGATGAAGATGCACTTGCTTTATCAGTACACTTAAATCTAGCATTATGTTACTTAAAGACAAATCAAAATGTTAGTGCAAAAAATGCATGTAATGATGCTTTGCAATTAAGTCCACAAAATGAAAAAGCACTCTTCAGAAGAGGACAGGCATATCTTGCATTAGCATCTCCTGAAATTGCAATTAAGGACTTCCAAGAAGTTTTGAAAATACAACCAAAAAATACAGCAGCTGTGAAACAAATTGAAGTTTGTAATAATCTCATTAAAAAGCAATTATCAAAAGAAAAAAGGCTGTATGCAAATATGTTTGACAAATTTGCTCAAGAGGATAAACAGGTTTGTGAAAAACAGCAGTAATTTTATGTAATATACGTTACAAAATTTAATTCTTTATTATTATTCACTTATATGTATAATTTTAATAACTGATAGCATGATTTTTATTTATATTACAATTTATAATTAAGAAAGTATATAATACACAGTAATGTTGATTACATTTATGACGAATTAAGTATATGTTCAAAATAAATTTCTGCATTATTTCAATGTGATATGTGTGACCATAAATTGTTAGTAATGTCACAGAAGGAAGAGGAAAAGCTGCAAGACCAACCAGATGTAATGTGTGGAGCATTAGGTGAATGGGGGCAGGAAGAACGACCTGGAGGTAGAGATGCAACTGCTTTTGAGAAGGAAAATCCTAATATACTTATGCTCAATGCTAATGGAACTGATGAATTTCAAAATATGTAAAATGATGATAATTCCACTGCCCCATTTTTAACTACCAACAGTATAAAATTCTGTTAACCATTGATTTTTAACGAGTTTTGAGTACTACACTGACAGTAGTACATAAAAATGAATGTCATACAGTTTACTAGTATTCTGTGACACAGTGCAACCTAGTCAAAAAATATTTTGCATAACTAAATCAGAATTTTTAAGAAATAAAATTTTTTACTTGATACCTTGTTCATTTTTCATACAAGTTCAAAACCAGAATTATAAATTCAAATTCAATAGAAATTTATTTTATAATTTTAAAAAGTGTAATTGATATTATTCATAAAACTTTTATTCCGAATTATATTTACATTATATATGATTGAATCCATATAATTGTAATATAGTATGACAAAACTGAATGATAATATAATCCTTGAACAAGTTATATTCTTCACCTTCATTTACCTTTATATAAATAATTTTGTAAATTATTATTATTATTATTATTATTATTAAACAATAAAAACAAGGTAAGTGGTATCAACATTCATATAAATTTTACATTGTTCAAAATAATTATTTGAACAGATTAATGTGTTGTTTATTCCAATTTTTAAAAATATAATTCACAAGGTAATGATAAATTTCGAATTTTTTATGTGCATAGTGATCATTTTTTAATATTTTCACATACAAGATCTAATTAATTTGAATAAAGAAAAAAAAAAAATAAATGTTAATACAGAAAATTGAAGACCAGATCTACAGCTTACAAGACATCAGTATTTTTTTAATGTAACATTGACTAATTTTGTAAACGTTTAAATTAACTGTGTTTTAAACATAATGATAAAACTTTAATCATAAATATGTACCTAAAAAACTATTAAGTATCTGTTCTTATGATGTTATGTATGTATTTATAATCAGAATAATTAAACCTACAAGTATGCAAAGCTTCAGTTAAATCGGTGTCCTGAAGTACATTTTTGTTAGCGTTATTTAACCTTAATTTCTATAGGGTCTCTTTAAAATCGGTTCATGCTTTTTTTCAAGCTATATTACGTAATTTACGTTTAGCTGTTTAACTATTTATTATCTAGTTTCCGAGATATGAATTAAAAACTTTTGATACTATCTGATATTACTTTCAGTACTTCAACATTTATTTACTCACTGAAATGAAAACGTAATATGGTATGGAGAAGTCAGGCAGATTTTAAATGGAATACTTTATAAAAATTGAGAACAGATATCATTACATGTCTTCGGTTATATGACACTCGACGAAAACAGTTATTTAATATCATCTGCATAAACTAATTTTCTATGTTAGTAGTAAAAGTTTTTCATGGATATTTCAGAAACTATTAAATATCCAAAACTAATATTTTACATTTACAACCTATCCCTCCTCTTTATATGAAAATTATTTTTGTAATTAAAAATGCATGACAAAATAATCTACAATCTTAATAAATATTTATGATCAAATTTTTAGAAATATTTAAATATGCATATTTTACTTTATACTTTATAACACATATTTTCACTAAAATATATAGTTAGAAAATTTTTTATATACATATGCGTTGTTAAAATTTCGAAAATAAAAGGTAAAGGCAAGTGCCAACTCGCTTAGCAACAGTTATGTTGATACAGCAATAAAGATTGTAACAAAAAACCTATAGCTTTAATTAAAATGTAAGCGGCTAGATAATAATTGAATTTTTTGTTTAGTTTATAAAGTACATCTTATAATACTAACATTTGAGATATAAGTGTATTAAACTAAGTATATCAAAGTTAAAAATTTAAGACTTATAATGTAACGAAAAATTATGCAATTGATTTAACTGAATGTATAAACTATAAGAGAAAATATTATTAATTATGTTAAATTATGCACTTTCATTTCACGTTTTTACTATTGGTTATTGTACAAATTTAACGAATACTATATTATGCTATCTTATTGGCAACTTTTATTATTTCATGTGTTAAACCAATGATATGTTTCTAAGTACATTACTAACACAGATTCAATGACTACTAACAGTATACGTTTAAGGAGATCACCGCGAAACCACAGACTCATATAATCTTTATTCCTCGAGAGGACTCGATCTAAATTGTGTACTAAGAGTGAAGTGAAAAAATAATTCTTTTTTAAAATGCCTAATATTATAAATGATATCAAATTAGACTTTAAAGATGTTTTACTACGTCCAAAAAGAAGTACATTAAAAAGTAGATCAGATGTAAGTAACATTCGTATAAAATATATAAAACAATACAAGTTGACATTTTTCATGCCTTTTACTTCATTTTTTTTAATTTATTAATAAAATTTAGTTAAACTTCACACATTGTTATATCATATATAATTGTAATAATACAATATATTTTGTAACATTTATTTTTTTTCCTTATATATGTATAAAAAATATATTAAGAAATTTTTATGGACATAAAAATATATTGCCTCTTTATTTTTTTAAATTTTGCTATTTTAATATTAAAAATAAAAATAAATTCTTTACTTTAATACATCACATTTATTATTTTAATAAATTGTCAAATCATAGGCATTTATATATTTTACCATCTATAAACATTCATTAAGATAGTTTGATATTTAATAATAACATAGGAAACTTATAATTTTAGGTTGATTTATTCACAGAAATTACATTTCGCAATTCAAAACAAACTTACAATGGAATACCTATAATCGGTTCAAATATGGATACAGTAGGAACATTTGAAATGGCAAGAGCCTTAGCAATGGTATATTTTAAATATTTATTTATTTTAATATAATATAACTGACATTTCTTATATAAATATAATTTATAAAGAGATAATCATATATTGATATTTAAAAAATTTTGTGCTGTACAATGTTGGCAAAATTCATATTTTCATATTAGTTTTATATTATTCTAGCATGGTCTGTTTACTACAATCCATAAATATTATTCAGTAGAAGAATGGGAAGATTTTGCTACCAGAGATCCTAAATGCCTTAAGTATGTAGCTGCTAGCTCTGGCACAGGAAACGAAGATTTTGAACGGTTGTCAAATGTTTTGACAGCTATACCAGAATTATCTTTTATTTGTTTAGATGTTGCTAATGGTTATTCTCAACATTTTGTTGAATATGTTAGAAAAGTGAGAGCAGAGTTCCCTAATCACACAATAATTGTAAGTACATGTATTATAATATTGTAATATTTAATGAGATAGTAGAAGAAATATTAATTTAATTATTCATATTAATTTAAACTTTGCATTTAAATATAAAGATTAAGTACTGCTATTGTAGGCAGGAAATGTGGTTACTGGTGAAATGGTAGAAGAATTAATATTATCTGGAGCTGATATTATAAAAGTTGGAATTGGTCCTGGATCTGTCTGTACTACACGAATGAAGACTGGTGTAGGATACCCACAATTAAGTGCTGTAATTGAATGTGCAGATGCTGCTCATGGTTTAAAAGGACACATTATTTCTGTAAATAGTGATATACTGTTTTTATATATGTAATAATATTTACATAAAAATAATTATATGTAATTTACTAATAACTGTATTTTATTTTAGGATGGCGGTTGCACTTGTCCAGGTGATTTAGCAAAAGCTTTTGGTGCTGGAGCAGATTTTGTAATGGTAGGTGGTATGTTTGCTGGACATGATGAATGTGGAGGTGATATTATTGAAAAGGATGGAAAAAAGTTCAAACTTTTTTATGGTATGGCTTCAAACACAGCAATGAAAAAACATGCTGGAGTTGCTGAATATAGGTTGGTGTATATATAGAATTATAATTATAAAAGTAAATTATAGTCTTAGATTTATGCTCTAAATTTTTTCAGATCATCAGAAGGTAAAACTGTGGAAGTACCTTACAAAGGCCCAGTAGATAATACTGTATTAGATATATTAGGCGGTTTGCGTTCTGCATGCACATATACAGGAGCTGAACGATTACGTGAATTACCACGTCGTGCTACATTTATACGTTGTACGCAACAATTAAATCCAATGTATGGTCCACCGCCAGAAATCTGAAGTTATTTTAATTACCTAATATATTGTAGTACAATTTTAATAAAAATGATATTATTGGGAATAATATTATTAACGTAGACTATTAACGAATACTATTATTTGCTGGTAATCTCTATGTAAAAATTTAGAAGCTTTAATTAATGTAAGTCTCGATACGTTTTGACGACGAATTTTAAATTGCATTGAATTCAATGTATTTGAAAAAAAAACAACGCTTAACAGCACAAACAGATATTTTATTTTTATATTTATATTCTCTTCATTAATGCTTTATGCTTATCTATTACATAACTTGTACTTGCACAGAGTGTTTCAACTAAATGGGATCAACTAAATAAGATGAAAGAACTATGTGTGCCCTTTGAAACAGTGCAACTTTGTCCTAAAAAGTTTTTTTATACAACCAAAAATAAGGCAAATAATTAGATAATCCCATTTATTTGAGACACACTGCATATCGCTACAGATATTTAATATACAAATACAAACTACTAACGTTAGAGTGAAATATTCATAATTGTATTTTATAAAATTATTCTGTAAAGTTAAGAAAATTATATGTTTGTTATATATGTGCATATAGTTTTTAATAAATTGATTATTAATGTACATGTAGAAAATAACTTTTTGTACAATGCGTCCATTATAAATTATTTTAAACATATGTATAATACGTGCGCTAAAAAAATGTTTGTAAAAATATGAAAGACGGAAATTTTGAAATTATTAATTAATGATTACTTTACAAGTAATAAATAATTGTATGTCGAAGTAAATTTTATTATGGAATTTTTATTCCTCTTCATTAAAAATTAATAATTTTACAAACCTTGTTACAAACCAATTTACTTTCCTCTAAGAATTGTTGAAGCCAACATTGTACGTAAATACCGCAGCTTTTAAGTATCCATTACTTGAATGCCCTGATTAAAAGGATTGAAAAGTGTTATCCTTGGTCCTGAAACATTTCCATTACTTTTATGTATTGTTATAGTTGCAAATATACATTGAATGTAATGATTAAAAAGAACCTATATAATATTCTCTATTGATAATTATTTTTAAATCGTGTTAATACACAAATATAATTAATCTTTTATAATAACTAATTAAAGAATTAAATATTACTCGATTTTACTTACTTTAAACACAAATCATAATTGACACACAAGAATATACTGTTGAAACACAAATATAAATATAAATTTTCTTAAACTTTTTGCTGTAATATAAAATAAAAACAATCTTTTTTAAATATTTGCTATTATTGTAATAAATGCTATGATTGTAATGTTATTTGTAATTTTTGTATTGAATCTACTAACTATAAAAAAGAAACATACCAAAATTTAAAGATGTAGCAAAAAAATAAATACATAATTGTTTACAAAAGATATATTACTTAAAATCATACCAGACCATGACCGGTTTTATTCACAACTGAAACAAAAAGGATAAATCAAAATTTGAATTTTCATATTATCTATATGCAATTTAATAAAAAATATAAGGTAAAATTCATTTTGAAATTTAACTATCAATGATATATTTTCATGTCTAGATGTGGAGATTATGATTCAATAAAACGAAATTTACATAAAATTTTATTTTAATTACGTTATTTTTGTTCTGTTCAAATATATTTGTACATATAGATATTCAACCATGAACTTCATTTAAATATAATAAAACATTAGCAATAGAAACAGATATATAAAATAAATAAAGATCTAATCCTGAAAAATTAAACATGTTTGATATGTATAATAAAGCAATATATTTGTAAAATACACAAAAATATATTGAGTAAAAAAATAATTTTATTTCTTATGTATATCAATACATTTATAGTAATATCTACTATCTATTTTGAAGAAAAATTCAATATCTTCTTTTTATCATTGCAAGTGGAAATTACAACATTTGTTGAAAACATAAATAACAAATTTTTATTTGAAATTTTGTTTAGTGCATATTTCTAAATCTCATATTCAAATTTTCACTTAATTAAAAGTATAAGAAAAAAGAAAAGAATATATTAACAATAAATATAGAAATACAATATTCTTTTTTAATAAATTACTTATTCGAAATTCAGTTAGGTTTGTTTTAATAAGTAAAATATTACATATAAGAAACAACAAAAATATAACAAAAAGATTTGCCAATTACTTTCATAAAAATTTTTCCTAGTTAACATAACATAAATACACAGAAATATTTGAATTCTAGGTAATAAAAAATCTACAAATTCAATTTTGATAAAATTTGAATGATTTGGTAGTTTGTTTTACATATGACTAGTAGAATTTGTTGACAATTGTCTAATATAATTAATACATTCATATGAATAACCATTTTATAAAATTAGTAAATAATATATATGATTTTAGAAGTTGTATATAACAAACAATGATTTGATATGCCATCCATTATTCTCCAGTTTAGCGAGTCCTGATTCCTTTGAATATAAACACACAGAATGCTGAATAAAAGATTTAAAACAGTAGGATCCCCTTGATGAAATTTAATGTAGAACAGGTAGACGTCCCTATAACTGGCAGCTCCGAAAATCTAAAATAGTAGTGGTATTTGACAAGAAAAAGCAAAGGAACCAAGGTAAAATTGTATTTAGTATTGTTATAATAGTATATACGTGTACGTAGACCATCATATGTGTATCATACTCTCTTGCATACATAATAGATAAAACAATTCATAAACAATAAAAACGAACCTTCGCTGTCTTTACAGCCAACTTTATACTTATAAAGTTTTCCTAATTTACTAAAGACAAATGTTTCATGAATGAACCAGTGAAACATAAATAATGACATATCGAAATAAGTATCTAGATGTTTTTCTTATCAATACATTGGTAAGGATAATTTTTAGTATCTTTAATGATAAATGGGAAGCATAATATGGATATATTGTTGCAGATTCCTCGTTCCTGTTTCTGACCTGCTGCTTCACCTGCCAGTTTCAATTTATAGTACAATTAGATGTTATGGAACAAAAATACATACAATAGTATAAGTAGAACACAAGTAGACATCATGTTAATATCATATTATAATGTTAAATTTCTGGCATTTCTCATTACTTAAAATTAAAACCATGAGTATCCTACAATATGTATATATCTATGTATATAAAAAACACAAAATATTATAATATAAATAGAACATAATAATTGGTTCTAGTGGCATTTTTGAAAGTTTATGGATTTTGCGAAGCGATCAACTATCGTAATTTATTGTAAACAGTATATGAAGTTACAGCAGGCATTAACCGCATCCCGATGGGAAACTATCTGAAAACTATCTGAAATAAACAAACAATTATAATAAAACATGTGAAGCATATATAAATATAAATATACTTTCAAAGGTGTAAAATATATCATTTTAATATTTAAATAAAACATTAAAATATCATAGATTTATAATTTCTATAAACATTTAACTCCCTGAAAGTATCAACAGTTATCAGTGTGGGTATGATATTCCCTTCTTCTTACACCATTGATTTTCATAATAAACAGCAAATATCAAGCCAATATAAATGTAAGTGATTGGACATAGCATATGATTAATTGTGTATGCAAAGAATAATATTTTATTAGTATCAAATTATTTCGTGTGTATTATGATATATTGGAAAACATTGTATCCTGAGTAGAGAAGGGTATATATTGTTTAATCATGTTCTATAGACATATACTGAAATATTTATACATAAAGAATACATAATATGCTACAATATTCATGAAATATGAATTATTGTACTTGTTTTTGTATAAAAAATTTATACAAAATTTTGAACACATCTGTTTTGTTAAATGATTTTCCACTTATATTAATTAATAATAAAAAATAACGAAGAAAATAAATAAACAAATAAACGGAAATTCAACAGTTTTCAATTCTTAATTTTGTAATTATATCAAATTAAATTATATTAAACAAATTTACATTTGAATTTCATGAATATTTTTCTGGATTCCCAAAAATAATTTATAACCACAATAAATTATAGTACAGCTACATATTTAATTATATTTTTCCCTGATATTTCAGAATATTTAAAAATTGCGTGTTTATATTGCACTCGATTTTACATTGACTTAATATAAATGAATATATAGAAACATTGTATGATACAAAAAAGAAACATATATACAGAGTGTTCCAACAACGGTAGTACAACAGGAAAGGGGTTGATTTTACATGCAAAAACAAATCGAAAAAAAAAAAGGAATAAAATTTTTTGATTCGAAGCTTCGTTTTCGAGAAAATCGATTTTGAATATCCACCGAATGCGCTGATATACTTATAGTCTATCTGCCTTAGCCAAAGTTAAGTGCATTCGAACTCGGTGAATATTCAAAGTCAATTTTCTCGAAAACGAAGTTTCGAATCAAAAAATTATATTCTATTTTTTCAATTCGTTTCCGCATGTAGGATCACTCCCTTCCCGATTCTACTATTTTTGCTGGGACACCTTGTTTATATGTATATATATATAAAAAAATATATATATCTATAAAAAAACTAAAAACAATAAATTATTAGTTTCCCGAGATTCTTGAACTTCTAATACTAAAGTACTTAAGAAATAAAATGAGATTACAAGTATATGCAAATGTTAAACAATCTTGTTCTGTCAGTAGAATAAAATTTTCATATCATACAATTTTCTAATAATTCATGCATGTTTATTTACGATATGTAAAAATGAATACTTACAGCTAATATTTTTCCTGATAGAAGTTTAACTTTCTGTATTTGTTTGTGAATAAGGGTAGTTCTGATAGCCCGTTGGGAAAGATGGATTTTGTTGACCGGTTTGTGGCTGTGTGGTAGACCCAGCTCCTGCTGCATAATAACCCGTTGGAGTTGAACTAGCATTTATTGTTGGATAACTACCATAAGCTTGTGGAAATGCATTAGGAGTCCCACTTGCTGGACCAGATTGACTTTGCATACTTTGTTGCATTTGTTGTTGAGCCATTTGATTATTTTGCATTCCCAACTAACAAAAAGAAAGTATATTACTTAATTTTTTAATATTATAATCCATTATGTTACAATTTTTTTATATTTTTAATGCTAAACATACCTTCCCTGCTTTCATTTGCGCTTCTATAGCTTCAGCTTCTTTTATTTTACCAATACTTCTATAATACTCAGCCCATTGTGCACTATAGTCAGCCTGTCCACCATTCTGTGTAGCTCCAGTTTGTTGTTGTTGTTGTGTTTGTTGTTGTTGTTGTTGAGCTGGTCCAGTAGTACCAGTTGTTGATGTATTAGTTTGATTCTGTGTATTGCCTATATACAAAAATTAATTTATGTTTATATTAAATATTGATTTACTTTACAGTAATCTATTTTATGAGTGAAATGTAATATTTACATCATTTGAATCAACTTTACAGTTTTACAATACTTTACCTGACTGTTGATTGTGATCTTGTTTTCCTTGTTTTGCTTGTTGTTCAATCATATCTGCTTCTCTATGCATCCCAAGTGATCGATAATATTCTGCCCACTGTGCACTATAATCTGGTTGACCTGTTTGTGGATTTACTTGAACAGGTGCTTGACTTGCAGTACCTTGAACAATATATAATGAATAATAAATTATACATAGGAATATTAAAAATATTTATATTCTTTCACAACAGAAATAAACCTACTTGTATCAGTAGTTTGAGGTTGACTTGGCCAGGCTTGATAAGCTGTTCCAGTATTCCACGTTGGATTATATCCAATTGTTCCTTGTGTACCAGTAAACGATGTATTGGCTGGAGCCTTTGATTTAATTTATATTGATGAATTAATAGATAAGTTAATATTTTTCTTACATATATTTAGAGATTATACTATTAAATATTTACCATGCCCAATTTTTCGCTAAATATTCTTTTTGCATGTTCTACTTGCTCAGGATTTCCACGAATTATGAAAATTTTTTCATTTTCATTACTTTGATTTCTTCTATCTAGTTCACAATGTGCGCCAGTCTGCTGATTTATTTGTTTAATAGTTTCACCACCTAAAATAATTAAACGATCCACACGTTTATTGAAGATTTCAATTTTATTAATATTTTTTTAAATTAATATAATTTTACCTTTTCCAATAATAATACCACACTTTGATGATGGGACAGTGAACGTTGTTTCTATTTTATCTTGCATAGGTCCTCCTTGACGCCTGTCCCATCCACCGTATTCATTTGGATTCCGATTATTACCGAATCCATTCCCTCGTGGACCACTTCTTGTCCCCATATTACTTCTACCATCATCTCTTCTCTAAAAAGATAGGTATTTAAAAATAAAATTAATGTTACCCTCGTATAAAATATGATGTTAAGAAATGATTATAAAATGTAATATTTACCATTACACTATCAATAAGTTCTTGAATGCGTTGACGTACTTGTTCTACAGCTTGATGTTTCCCAGAGACTATACATTTCCTATCGCCGGGGCCATCTTCTCGTCCTTGTTGAAACTGAACTCTTGCCCCAGTTTCTGCTTGTATTTTTTTAATCATATCGCCTCCTTTACCAATAACCACACCCACTGCTGCTCTTGGGACAAGTACCTAATTTAATACAAAACATAAACATACATGAAAATTAATGTTCAAATATTATGTATAGAAATTATTGATATTTATAAAAAATATGACATTGTACCTCCACCCCATCAGTTGTTCCAGAACCATGGTTAAAACTACTATCATTTGAGTAATTTCCACTCCTATCACTACCTCTCGCACCTCTATGAAACATTTGCATTTCTTTTTCTGCTATTAATTCATATACTAATTGTTTGGCATATTCAACTTTCTGTGGATCACCAGTTATCCTATATAAAAAAGAGTCTACAGATTTTAAAGTGTTTCATACTTCAACAATGATTCAATGTACTTATTATTACCTTAAAGGCTTTTCTTGTTCTTGAGAAGGTCCTTCTTGAATAACAACCATTTTTGCTCCAGATTTTTCTTGAAGTTGTTTTATCGTTTCTCCTCCTTTTCCAATAATTAAGCCAACTTTTGGTCCTGGAATCATTATTTCAACGAATCCTGGATGACCCATCATTCCTCCACTGTTTCCGCTCATGTCACCGATTCCTTCGGTTCTACTTCTTTGATTTACAATCGATAATACCAACTCTTTAGCTCGACTGAAACATACACAATTTAAATGTGCAATGTAATTTTGAATAATGCTAAGTTTAAATATAATCTATTAATATACAGTAAAGTAATTTGTTTGCAACACATGATGTGATGTCTACTGTGTACCAAAATATCATAAGTCATGAATGTCACATTATTTTTTGTTCGACAAAGAGTTATTTCTTAAGTGTATAATAAAATTAAATTTCATGTTAAGATGTTGTAGGCTTAATTATAAGCAGATTTAAATAAATAAAAATTCAATTTCTCTTCTTGTTGCGAATAACACGTCCCCATGCATATCCTATCCTCCTTCCTTCCTTCTTTCTCTCCATATCCTATTGAAAGCAAAAAACTATTAGTAAGTACAAAATTATTAAATTAAAAGCCACAACTTATTGATAAATTCTCAATGAGAAAATATTCTGAAGCGTATGTAAAGTCAAGTATGAGCCCGCTATTCGCATCCAGGAGCTAAGTAAAGATTCTGTAAAACATTTGACAATTTCAATATGCAAAAGCATGTAACCTACATTTAAGAAATGCATGTTAACATGAAGTGATAGCATATGGAGTATACTAAACACACGCAAACTATATTTCACCATTACTATTTGTGCTTGAAGCACATTTTCTAATGTATACAGTCAGTGTATATAAAGCATTATAATCTGTATATTACAACACCACAATTTTAAAACCATTTTGTCAGAATGAAATAGTTGATACTTTCAGGTGTTTCTAGGAGATTTTACAGTGGAACTAGGTGGATAATTTGTTATTTAAATAAATTATAATCTAATCAATTTTTTATATATCAAATACAAGGAGGATAGCAGGTTTGTTCTTCTGTACATGTGTTTATAGTATGTACACACATATATGTAAATACATATTTATATATATATGCACATAATTCTTTCTTCCTCTTTCTCTTCCTCTCTATTTATCTATCTATCTACCTATCTATCTATCTATATGTATATATATATATATATAAAATACATAAGTATATGTACAGATGTAAAATATATATTTTGCATTATGAGTGTGATTAATAGTGCCACTTGATATAACACCATGAAGTAATCCTTTGTTCTAGGTAAAACTTTGTAAAGTGGAAATTGCATTGCATACAAAATAGTTAAAATTAACAAAATAAGAAGGGAAAAACAAGTTACTTGACAGCTTCTCGTGAGCCAGTTAATGTGCAAACACGTTCAGGTAGCCCACCACTTTCTGGTGCCATTTGTATTTTACATCCTGTTTCACTCTGCAATCTTGTTATTTGTTCTCCACCTCTGCCAATTACTGCAAAGACATCATTATTTACAATAATTCATTCGAAAATATTACAGTAATTTAATTATAAGTTTGAATTTACATTAATTTCATTATTATTGATATTACTAAATTCTTTTATCATAATATTAATTCAATAATTACAAGATTTATACAATAAATATAGGTACAACATAATGATAAATAATAAATTAAAATGTAAATACTATGATTTAAATTTCATATGTAAATATTAAGAATATCTAAAACAATATAAATATATCCTTATGTATGTTAATAATTCACTGCTGAGAAAAAAGGGGATCTATAAATAAATATTTACTTACTTAGACCAACCATGTTATCTGGAACTCTGATATCTTCATTACAAATACCTCCTACATTTCCAATTGGTCCTGATGAAGATCCTGCTTGCCCTGCTCGTCCTGTTTGATTGATCGAATCTCCTAATGGATTACTTCCTGTTGCACCACGAAGTCCTATTAATGGATCCGATACCAATGACGCCAATTTTTTTGCTTCAGGTTCTACAATCATAATATATCAAAACTATATTCTTCAATTTTTATCTATAATTATCTTATATTAAAATTTGTTTAATACAACTATTACTTTATATGCAAACAGACTGTAAGTATTGTTCTTACATTATTTTTATATATATCTTATTGTTAAATCCAGTTAATTTAATAGTAAGTTTGTTTTACACATAGACATGACATTACCTGAGCCATCTTCAAGGGGTCGTTTTAACTTAGCATCTTGATTATTTTGAGCACCAGCTGGATTAATCTTTGCAGCTATCTAAAACATAATTACACTCAAATTATTGATAATTTGTCAATCAAGAATGTAATTAATTAAACTAAATAAATTTAAATGAGAAACTAGTAGTTGCAAGATAGTTTAATAATAAAAGTGTATTTTGATATATTTATTGTAACTATATTATCATAATATGTGCATTATGTGCATACAAATGACATAATTCAAACAAAACAAGTGAAAGATCGTAAATTAAAATTTATTAACATCATGACTATAATACAAATATTGGCTAAAGTTTATTTTCAGCAGGTTTTAAGGAAATTAATTAAATGTAAAGATAATGATCATGATGTTAAAATAACTTTATTAATGAAAACAAATGCATTAATTAATAAAGTTACGAGATTGTTGTTTGTTGATAATTAAAGTCGACGTATGGTTTTAACAAAAGTGTGAAGTGTTATATAGCCTACTTACAAGAACATAATTTAGTTATAATTTATAGGACATAAATATGACACATTCACTTACTTGTTTTGCACGTTGCAAAGCTGCCGCAAATGCGGAGCTTTGACTAAAATTTTGAGGCGGAGCAACCGCTGAATAGTCACTCATGATGGAACATGAAGCAACAATACGAATAAAACTATTCCAATATTTCCTTTAGTAAATTGCTATTAATAATTGATCCTGTGTGAAAACCTCTAATTTATAATGTTTAAAATATATTTCACACAAAATATAAATACTTCTAACACTGCTTTGAAAGTACACAATAGAATAAAGCAAAGGTTTATAAGTGAAAGAACTGTGCTTTCACAGAAAGAACAGTACAGCGCAAGCGTCGGTCATAGAATACAAAATTTTGAAGATTGGTAATTATTTCAGAATTAATATCTGAAATAGCATATCGAAATAATAAAAGGAAAAACAAGTAGAAATTCCTTCTACAAAATTTAAATTATATTTATTAATATATATTTAAAATATATATGGAAATAATATTTTACGTAATTATATACATCAAATTTTATTAGAAAAAACTGCAGATAAATTACAAATATTTAAGTTATTGTTTGTCTTTATTATAAATAATAAAAAGATAAATATTTAAATTCAATAAATGTAAATAAAATATATATACAAATTAAAGAAAGATTGAGAAATAGAACTTTGATGCATTTAATTTTTTAAATCCATAGTTTTTATATTTCAACTTCCTTTTATGAGGAAATTAATTTTCTATTAAAAAATTTCTTTTAATAAACTCATAATATTATGCTCATTACGAATTTTTTTAACAGTTGTTAATTGATGCAGATAAGCAACTTTTTTTACATGAAATAACAAATTTTTATAGAATATTGCATTATTTACGTATGAAATAATAATACATATTTTTAGAAAAATATTATGTATGTGCATAGAATTTCAATATATAAAAAATTAGATTTATAACTTATTATGTTGTTAAAAAAGAGGTTTCCAGAATAATTTACTCAAATAATTTTTGAAAATAATGATATACTACGCTTAAAAGTATTACTTTATAATAAGTATATTACTTGACATTTTATTATTAATATAATTTTTATTTAATAATTAAATAGGTATATACCATTAACTGAGTTATTAATTTAAAAATATGTTATAAATATAGTTAATATCTAATATTTGCTTAGTTAATGAATTGGTAGTTGCTTTTATTCGAAACTGGAAACACTATGTGTACAGTAATATGCATATATACATTATATATACATACATGTTTATACGTGCACATAGTTTTGTTGTATAAAACTAGTGTAATTATGAGATAAAGAAATGTCTAGTCATTTATCTAAAGATTATTTTCAACAGTAGATGTGGATTTTAAGTTTATTATTTGAAATTTCATATATATTATTAAATTTATATAATAATGGAAGTGTCACGTCTACAACCTTGTATTCCATTACATCTTTCAAAAGAAGAATTAGAAAGAGTTGTAGATAAGGCTAAGGATTGGGCACTTATGCATGGTACTAACTTATAAATATTTCATTCAATTCATATTCAAGTTAATGATCTTTTTTATTATTGCAAGTATATAATAATAATTTTATTAAAATTTAAAAATAACAATTAATCTTATTCTTGTTTAGGTATTAGTATGCGATCAAAAGTATCCTTCAATAAAAACCAAGTGGAAGTTTTACCATTTACTTTATTACCATCAAGTTTCCCTAGAAAAAATTTTGAGAAAGTTAAAAATATTCAAATATTATTAAATGAACTAATGCATAAAGTGGCACATAATAATAGCTTTCTAATAAAAAGTTTAAAAAGGTATTTCAAAATAATAAATTATTTGTTTCTATTTATATGTATTATAATTTTATATCTTTTGTACTTATAAAATGTAATTTTTATATAATTTTATACTTTCTAGCACAACTGATGCAGATCCTTTTACAGCAAAATTATTTAGTATATATGAAACCATATATAAGGAGGGATTTAGTCAAGTAAAATATTAACATAATTAATATGAATTTATCCTAATACTATTAAATGTATAATAAGTCTTTAAAATATTTTTCTCTTATAGACTTTAAGTCTTGGCTTGCTTCGATCAGATTATATGTTGCATAAAAATCAAATTAAACAAGTGGAATTAAATACTATTGCAAGTAGTTTTGGAGGAATAGTAGGAGTTACTACCCAGTATCACAAGTATGTTTATATTCCAAAGTTCATATTATTAAAATATTTATATATTTAAACATGATATAACATTTTTTAGACATATCTTATCAGAATTAGGACATGCAGATAAAATAAAAAATGTAAGTATGTTCTATTTTTTATACCTATTAAATTTTTTTATTCTTTATTAAACTTTCATTCATATTTAGATTCCAGAAAATAATCCAATTAATGGACTTTGTGAAGGATTAATACATGCATGGAAGTTGTATAATAATACAAAGTAATTGATACAACATAGTACAAATTAAAGTTGTGATTGTTAATTTTTACTTAATTAATATATTTTATTATAGGGCTGTAATATTATTTGTTGTTGAAAATATTACTTATAATATATGTGATCAGAGATTTCATGAATTTGAAATTTCCAAAATTAATCCTGATATTAAGGTGATCAGAAGAAGCTTGAAAGATTTAGTATTAGAAGCAAAATTGGGACCAAATAAACAGTTAATAGTGTATGTAATTTTATGAAATATGAAAACAATATAAATATAAAATTTTTATTTTTGTTTCCAGTTATGTTTAAATTTGACATTTAAAGTAATGATTAGAAATGGATAATGAGCAATTGTCTATATGTTTAAATTTACTATTTATATTCAAGGAAATTAAATAATTATCTTTCATTTTCAGTGAAGATTTAGAAGTTTCTGTAGTCTACTTTCGTTCTGGTTATGAAGTTGAAGCTTATCCTACTGAACAAGAATGGGCAGTTAGATTATTAATAGAACGTTCTCAAGCAATAAAATGTCCATCAATACAATATCATCTAGCAGGCACTAAGAAGGTATAAAAAATATTGATCCATTTTTATTACATGATATAAGAAACAAGTAACTTTTTTCCAGATACAGCAATCTCTGGCTTATACAGATGCACTTAGTTTATTTTTAAAAGATGATAATACAATCAAACAAATACAAGAAGTATTTGCTGGATTGTATTCTTTAGAATTTGTGAGTGTCTAAAAGTATTAATTGCAATTGTAACTAAAGTATGAATTTATTATAATATGTAAGATTATTTTAGTAATAGCAAATAATATTTTTAAAATATTTTTATACTGATCTGTATTTTAAGTAGAATAATGATGCAGAAACAATAATTGATAAAGCTATATCAGATTCAAAAAAGTATGTATTAAAACCACAAAGAGAAGGAGGTGGAAATAATGTTTATAATGAAGATATAAAGTTGCATTTAGAATCCATGAGAAATTCAGTGGAAAGAACAGCTTGGATATTGATGGATCGTTTTTATCCACCTGTGCAAAAGAATTATATCATACGTGCTTATAATGAACCATTTGAGGATAATCATTTTCAATTTTCTGACGTTGTGACAGAACTTGGTGTGTATGGTGTTATTATAGGGTAAGTAAAATACGTTTTTCTAATTCTTATATCTCTTTTTAATTCAATGAATTAAATTGACTTAGTCTTTTTCTCCATAGAGATCATGATAATATTATATATAACAAAGAGGTAGGGCATATTTTAAGAACAAAATCATCAAATGAAAATGAAGGTGGAATAGTAGCTGGAATTGGTGCTATTGATACCCCTTATTTAATTAGTTAATGTGAAAGATATTCACATAGTTATGAATTATTAAATATAGTTTAAAAGTATAAAAAACATATTTGAAAATTATATTTTTATCTAAAATAATGTAAATAATAAATAAAAAAATGTCGAACGATAATTTTTAGAACAATTGAATCTTATAGATTAAAAAAGAAAGTGAAGATAAAAAAAGTTACAATATAGAAATATATAGATATTATTGATCACTCTGTTTTTATTAGTTACATGTAAGAAAATATGTAAGTATATGAAGATCTTTTTAGTTAAATTGTAATAAATATCTATAAATATTCATAAATTACATACATAACTATGTACAGTTAAATTTGTATTTTATTTTAATTTGATAATTAAGTTAATGTATATTTTATTATATTAAACGGAAATCCTGTTTATGAGTAGGTTCTTCAGGTTCATCATCTGATCAATCAAAATTGACAAGTTTCATTTGTTTTTCATTGTGTTCTGTTATATTTTTATTTTGATTCTAAATAGAAAATAGAAATTAGCATAAAAGTTACTACAATTAGATACGACGTAAATACTTATTTTACCTTTTGTATATCTGTTACTGGATTGATGTATTCGTGTTCTCCAGGTGGTAAACCGGAAATATAATTGAGCGTGGGTGCGATATCATTTTGTTGATCATATGACGGGTTTTGAAAATGAATACTGTAAATTTAATAAGAACTGATATTTCTAAGCACAGATATCAAATAAATGTAAGTTTTTCATTGATTTACCTGAAATTATTCTTTGAAAAGTTTGGTTTAATTTTCTGATAATAAAAGTAAGCTAATGCAATTACGATGCATGCTACTACCGTGATTATTATACCGACTAATGTTCCGTTTTGATAACGAATACTTTCGTTTCTGCGACTAATTATACTTGAACCGAATTTAATTTTTGTATTTGTGTCTTCTATGCAAGTACTCCCGGAATCTTTTGGATATCCATTGTGGCAAATACAAGCGGGACCATCGTTCCTTGAAATGCACATGTAATTGCATTTATATTTCTCACAAACATTTTTTCCTGTTTCAAAAAATATGGATTCTTTTTTAAATAATTTAACTAGTAAAAAATTAGATTTAATAATTTAAGATTTTGTTACATAATTATCTATTAAACCCACCGATAGGTTGCCTGGTCGTCTGCAAAATGGTAAAGTACTTGTCGATATTTGATGTACCAATGGAAATCATTATACACGATTTATCACCATATAATTTGCATTTTTTTACAGTACCAGTTGTACCCATTAACCAATATAAAGAGTTCTCATATATGGTAATACTTAAAGCCTGATGAACCTACAATATTAAAGTATAGGATAATACACATCTCAGACGATATTTTCTTTAGATAAATTGTAAATTAATAACTCACATCTGTGTTTAAAATTACAGCACGATTAGAACCATCTAAATCCGAAGATTCTATATTTTTTGAAAATGTATCTGACCAATACAATCTGGATCGTATATAATCAATAGTTAATGCATAAACAACACCGAGATCTCGATATACAATCGCTGTTACATTAGTACCTATTGTGTTGGCTCGATATATTTTTGATGTAGGTCTCTCGTACAATGCCCAAGTAGTTTGACTCCAAAACAACCACCTGAATTGAATTTCTTTGATACATATAAAAAGGAAATGCCACAAGATAGTATTCTTTATTTTAGGAGCAACTTTTACTATCGTATCACTGTTATTAATATTTTTTAATCATGTGTCCAGAGGTTTCAAAAATTGTACAGCTTATAATCATATTTCCGTTATTTGCCGGAAAATAAAATTTTGAAATTCATCGTTCCTTATGCTTAGATATTTATGTGTAATAAAATTTTTTAACTTGTTTATTTACAATTGAATGAAATTGTTTTTAAATGTGGGGTACAAAAAGGGTATAACAAGTTTCGTAACTAAAACATACCCTTCTTTTGGTTCGATAGCAATAGAGGTTGCTCTATTACGTGATCCGATCGACACTACTGTAGCACACTTCTGCTGTTCTAGATTGCATACCTGTAAATTATAATTAGAAAATTTTTCATTGCCAAATAAAAATAATGAATATATACAAACGGAAAATGTTCGATACCTTAATACTGCTGGAATAGTCATTATCATTAAAGTATACATTATCGGTAATCCAATCAACGGCTAGAGCTTCTGGTCTGCCGAGGCCAGTAACAATCTTCCGTTCTTTGCTCTTTATGTATATTTTACTTACCATACCTAAGATTTCTGTATAAAATAATATTATAGAATATAATATTCAATAATTAACTATATTAATAATACATAAATATCATAATATATTATGATAAATAACTTTTTTATTTAATTGTACCGTTACTCCAGTAGACTGTGTTTTCCATTGTATTCACGTCAATACCACTTATTTCGGAATTGATTTCTTCGTAAATAACATCGATTTTATTTAAGTTTGGTGATAATTTTCTAATATCTCTACTGGTTACAGTAATTATTTCCATTTGTGAACCTGTAATAATAATTTGTTACAATCAAAGATGTCGATTACACATTCTCTTTAATTAAATAATTGTAACGAATGCAAAATAAGAATTAAACAATTAAGTATTACTTTACCAGCCACTTTGCACGAAGTTTTATCACTTCGTAAAACGTATCCTTCATGACAAGAACAAATAAAAGATCCATTAGTATTGTCACAAAGTTGTGAGCAAATATTGTCTCTACATTCGTCAATATCTTCACAAGATTTTAAGTCACTGCTCAATTGATATCCGTTTTTGCACCCACAAACAGGACCAATGGGTGTCTTATGACACATGTTTGTACAGGGATTATTTTTAGTACACGAGATTGCTGTAAAAATGTTTTAAACGTGGATTAAATAATAAATTTTGTTTTATTTATAGTTCTTTTATTTTCATTTCTTTTTCAATTCAATCATATTTGTATTCTATTAAGAAAAATTTTAGCTTTGGGGAAAACGAATTCCGTCAATAATATAAAAGTATGCTTTCGTAATATAAATAAGTTTTATTATATATTTATTAAAAATAGAAAATTCTTGAAAAAAAAGAATTATTTATCAAACAGAATTCTTATTTAATATTATTGTACATACCACATTCTCCAAATTCGTCACTCCGATCCAAACAATCCACTTTTCCATCGCACACCTTTGTAAAAGGGAGGCAAACCCCGTTGGAACATTTAAATTCTTTGCAATTAGAATTCCCGCTGACATCGTTCGGCTTCAAATTACCCTCACAGTTTTTTTCATCCGATCCATCGCCGCAATCGTTGAACCTGTCACACACCCAGCTTTTGTCGATACACTTCTGATTGTCGCAAACGTATTCTTCCTTTTGACATCGAACACAATTGCGTTCGTCGTCGTTCTTTGGACACTCTTGAATGCCATTACACCTGCAAAATCACGTTAATAAAGCGAACAAATTGTCCTTTTTATTCGTTCTATTATTTCGGAAATGAACGACGTAATATTCAAGCTTCATAAAACTAATAAGATTTCTTAATACTATATTTCGCTTTTTCCACTTTTTATTTGTTTACTCAACAGTATAATAACTAAAATAAAAGAATTCAATATTTACAAAGAAATAATTAATTAATATTGTAAAAGTAAAAATTAAGTTTAATTTAATATTTTTATCTTTTTATCAAATATAATAATTTAAAATTAGTTGCACATATCTCATTGTTAATATTTTATTTTCGCGAATGACTGACCTGACATGTTTGGGAAGACACATCTCCGTATTGAAGCATTTATACTCATCTATAGTACAATTGACGTAATTATCGTTATTCTTATTGCTGCAATATTGTTCATCGCTTTCGTCTTCGCATTCGCTGACTCCATTGCATTTTAGTATCAAATCGATGCAACGACCATTAGAACAAGTAAACATTTCGGATGGACATACATTTCTTTGACACGCATCACTCTCGTCAGAACCGTCTGGACAGTCACTCTATATTGACAGGCAAGATTGAACGATTATTTACTTAAAAATTCTAATAGAACAAGTTAAATTTTATTTTTTAAACTAGTTGTATATCAAACAAGTTACATAACCTTGTTTTTTTCTAAATCCTAACTTTTTATTAAATTATAAACGCGATAACCCCCTATTTTCATTATCTGAAAAAATATTGATCAACATTATTAACATTTATTACGTGTATTAATTTTACTTTACTTTAGAGAAGATTTCACTTTGCTCCTACTATTATTTGAAACTCATCTCGCTATCTTTTTCAATATGTGTAAGAAGAAGGAACAAATTAGCTGTATATGCACGCTCCACATTTATAGCTAAACGAATAAGGTTAATGGAAGTTGCAAACTCACCTGGCCATCGCATTTCCACGTTTTGGGTATACACGACCCGGATTCGCACGTGAAACTATCGGTATCGCATTTGTACTTGCTACAATTGATTTCATCGGAAAAATCGGTGCAGTCGTATCGTCCGTCGCACACAAAATATTTCGATATGCAAGCCCCCTCGTGACATTGAAACTCATCTGAAAGATATTAGAGTCATTGTGAATGATTGTTAGCTGCTTGAACACAGCAAAGGCCTTTATTCAGCCAGTATGCGATATCGAACATCGTTTTCCGATGTTGATGTTCCACGACAATGGTGTTATTCGATTCGGTTACTCGAACCCAACATTTCTTATTACGGCGAATAAATTGGCCGCAAGAGAACCGAGCAGAGACCTTAATAAACGTGGTCTTAATAAGGTAACCGAGAATCGATCGAAAACTTGTTTCTGTTTCCGGACGAAAAATTGAACTTTGAAATGAATATTAAGATCGAAAAATATTAAGAGAAAGAGGAACACTTTTCTACGATTCGTTATTTAAATCGATAAATACAATCGATGTCTAATGTTCTATCGAACATTATCGAACATCTATCGAACGAAATCAATTAAGTACGATATAGTTCGATCAATTTCTCTTCGATTGTAATGCAACAGAAATTACGACTAATGTATCTGCGTGTTTCGATTGTTCAAGCAAACAACACGATGGTTTTAAAGAATGTTAATTTATTGATTCAAATAGATATACGAGCTATTTAATAGTTTCATTCGATGATCTCTCGATTTTGCTCTACATTGTCGTTCGCTTTATATACACAGTATATAATTATCGCTTATAACTTGAGCACTAATTGTTCAAACAGTATGATTATTGTAGACGATTAACACGTTGTAAGTAATATTTAGTAAATGTTTTGATTTACTGGAGTCGCATTCCTTTTTATCGCAGCCCTCCTCATCGGAACGATCGGCACAGTCGTAGTGGGAATTACAACGTTTCGTCTTGCTTATGCATTCGCCACTTCTACACTGAAATTTATCCTGGTATGAGCAATTCGACCAATGGTAAAAGTCGCATATACTTGATTCGTCTTCTCCGTTAGGACAGTCCTGCTCTCCGTCACATCTGAAGTTGTTGCCAAACATTCGAGATCATTCGATATATATATATAGATATAAATATCGAGATATGCATATTCGCGTAAAACTGTTAGATATTCATTCTTCAAATTTACAAGCATATTTTGTGCTTCAAAATGAAACAAGGTATATATCCATTATTTTATTTTTCCACTCGAATTATTAATTTAAAAATTATACTATTAAATAGTACTTAATAAGTGCAAGAAATATCTTTTACTGATAATCATGATTTGGAGATACGTACGCTAAGTGACTAGAAATAAGAATCGATTAGACGTTACAGGATTTGTACAATAGGACTTATCTCTTAAATAATTTATTAGCGAAGTATTCGTTATATATACTAGTAAAATTATGAAAAGTATCTTCTAAAGAATAATACATTAGTTATCATAGAACAAGTACTAACCATGCTTCAGAGTTGTGGATTTGTAATTAATGAACGGATGAAAAATTACAGGATACTTATAAATCATCGAACTTCATAATTGAATCACTCGATATGATAATAACGATATAATAATACCTTTGATGGAATTTTATGCATACGTCGTGTTCTCCACATTTTATCTCGCCAGGATTGCACGCGGTTTGAGGACTACACGTTCGATTATCTACGTTCAGCATCATATCGGGCGGACAGGCGCAAATCTGAAAATTTTAGTTGAATTTAAGTACAAAATTATCGAGACACGAAGAAACTGAATTATTAATTGAAATGTTTTAGGCTTACGTATGGAGAAGTATTAGATAACAGACACACGTGAGAGCAGTTCCCGTTGTTTTTGTGACATGGGTGTTCTTTTACATACATTCCATGCAAATTTACCAATGACGTCCTGTCCAAGTCTTTAGGCGCCTCTGAGGAATAGGTATTATTTTTTTATTAATCAGTTTAACCTTTTGTTTATCTCTCCTGAGATAGATTGAATCACATGATTAACCATATAGTGTAATTATTGCATTTATTGCGATTAGATTGATAAAGTATTTATTTTTCCTTTCCTTTTATTTCGCTGCTTAAAATGGCAAAAATAGAAAAATGTTTATCAAAGCTATTTATCCCAAGTCATTTCGTTAATCAGTTAATTATTATAGATTAGCCCATTGATTAACTATCCAGAAGATATACCTAATTGCGATTGATCATTTAACTTGGTTAATCGACTATCAAAGGTATTACAACTCGTTTCATCTCACTCACGCAATGTAATACGCTTCTGATATTGCTGTGTGTTGCTCTTGCTAGTCCAATACAAATGATTCGACTTATATTGGGTCCAAAACACGAAATCACCCAGAACAGCGAGACTCACGGGTTCTGATAATCCAGTACGGAAGATATACGTTTGGAAACCTAAAGAGATAATCATAATTATTAATAATAATTATTTCGAGTCATATGCTCAGCTGCAAAGAAATGGTACGTTCAAAAAAGAAGATATTTAACTTCTCGATTGTTCGTGCAATTTAATAATTATTATTTACAATCTTAGGAATCGAAGAAGAAAATTATCATACTTTGTTTAAGAACGCTTTTTAGAGCGAGCTAATTAGATTATTAACTACAGCTTCGCGTAAAATTTATCGAGTTCCACTGCTTTTTGTAATCATAGGTATCTTACTGTTCTAGAAATACAGACCTGGTATGGTCGTACTACCGATACGACCTGTGGTTTGGTCACTCCAAAACAATTGCTTCAAATCTCTGTCGTAGCTCAAGGATATTTTCGGTCCAACTAACGGAGTTTTGTTTCCTTCGATCGTGATTCTTCGACCAAGCCCGTTCATACTCATCAAGTCTATGCGATACATTTTATTCTCTCGAAATACGACCATCATCATACTGGAACATCAACGTGTAGTAGATATTTTGCTTTAGATAACGAGAAAAGACATAAACTTATATCAATAGTTTATTTTAGAAATTTTTTCTTTACATTCTAATTTCTGTATTCTAAAATAGGACAATTTTTCATTAAGGCAGATGACATTATTTTAAGATTGACTTCTTCTGTTTCATATATTGATTGGTACATGAAAATGATTACCTTTCTTCCGGTACAAGCACAATATCGTGAGGTTCCTCCTGAAAGTAAAAGATTGTTTTCTCGTTGCTGTTTAGACTGTGCACTTCGATGGTTTTCTGTTTCAAATCCGACATATACAGATTATTTCCAAGATAGTCGAAATCCATTCCTCCTAGTACTTGGTTCTCGATAGACATTATGTTCTTCAAATCACCATTATGCATGTCTAAATGGAAGATCTTATCTGTCAGTTGGTCGCTGGCTAATACACCACCTGTGTCAATTTTCGTTCGAATATAATGTCGAAGACGTTTAGAAACATTTAAAAAAAATATTTAGAAATATTTAGAGAAAGTTTATTTACTGGTATGAATAAACTATTTGTCATTTATCGATTATTACAATCGTACCAGTAAGGGGATTATAAGTGACCGCAGTGACGTGTTTTACTGTGAAGTTGGTCGTCATTTTCGGTTTTCCTAGTAGTTCGTGATAGTAATCTATGAACGTGTTCCCAGCTGCGATAACTAGATGCATTTTCTTCTTGACCGCTGAAATTTATTTAATTCGTGACACGAGTAAATCCGTAATTTAATTCAATTTAATAGAATCGACTACATGTTTAATTCATCTAACTTATGGCAACAGTATGCAGCTTACCACGACATGTATGTTTATCATTATTCAATACTTTGTCCACTGTGCAAGCGCAAGTATAGCTATTCTCTGAATTTAATAGGCACAATTGCGAGCAGGGGTTCACATTGCACGGATTCGGTATCTACGATTGATTAATTAGTATTTCATTTTATTTTTCATCTAAAATGACTGAACAGAGAGTGGTTACCTTGGGTTTCAGAACGGAGTGATATATGTGTATGCCATAAATGGTGTTATTCGTGTTTATTAAAACTTTCCAATCTTTTCCGGTGAATTTATCGCATGATTGTATGGTATTGGATATCCAGTCGCTCCAGTACAATTTATTTTCGAATACGGCTAACGAAATCGGTTTCTTTGCTATGTCTTTTAATATAGTCTGAGGAAACATAGATAAAAAGAGTGGAAATAATTTTTAATCTAATCATCGCTCCTAATTAACATCATTTTGATAATTGATCGAGTAAAAATGATATAGACGTATGAATATATTGAAAATGATACATACCCTGCGATCTGTACCATCTAGTCGTATCGATTCGATCACTTTTAGTTTAGAATCTATCCAATACAATCTATTGTTCGTATAATCGATAGATAGACTGTTTGGCCATTCTAAGTCTTGATTAATTAACGCGGTAGCATTTTTGCCATCCATGCTCGCCATTAATATGCTCGAATTCGAGCCCCATTCAGTCCAGTATAATAAGCTTGAAACGAGTTTGTTATATATTTTAAATGATTTGATTACAGAGAAACAATGGTACTCCAGTTATAATGGACGTTTCACAAGAATAATAATGATACCAAATTTGATGTCGCTTTAAAATATATTTAACGAGATGGAAATACTCTTTATTTATTCAAACGTTAAATATACTTCCGAATTTGGAGTTATCAAGCCTCTCGCGTTAGAAATACTCACCCACTCGATGGTAACAAGGCAAGACCTCGTGGTTTATTATTTCGTTCTTTAATTATAACGGTGCAATAAGAACCATCGTTGCTGCAAACTCCAAGATGCATGTAACCACTGTCTGTGAAATATATGTTGCCCGTTACCCAATCCACGGCTATGTCGTCAGGACTGCTCAAACCTAAAGATATTTTTAAAAATATTTTTAAAAATGTTTCCAAAAGCTGGTGTTTGAATTTTGCGTATCGATATTAAATCTGACATTGCATAGTATTATGGATGAACTTTAAAATCCATACCTGTTGTAACAATGATGTTTCGCTCTGTGCCATCCTCTAAACTTCTAATTATTACCTCGTCTTCGTCCTCAACGTCGGACCAATATACATAATTCGCATCTAAGGAAACAGCAACGGCGTGTTTCAAGTTCTTAGTTACGGGATAATATACTTGAGAATCAAGATAGTAGCCATGGATCTCTGATTTAATAGAGAACACTAACAAAGCTTCGCCACCTATAAATAAACGACGAAAGATTATTTAATCGGTATTCCTTTTCTTCCACAAGCTCCACTTATTATATTATTCGTAGAATAAACAATCTGACATAGATAAGGAACAAATTTTCTGATTACTCTTGTAAGGTATGAAACAAAAATTTATGTACCTTCAGCCTTACAAGTCTTCTTGTCATCGTTCAAGATGTAACCAGTTTCACACGAACATGTATATGATCCATTATTATTGATACATCGTTGATCGCAGGTTCCATAATTTTCGCACTCGTTTATGTCTAAAATAGCAGTCAAATAATTTTAAAACCCTCTTCTCCGATATTAAATTGCATTTTATCGACTTCTATTCGAATTTACGAGTTCCAGCCATAGGAATACACATACAGTTGCGGATAAAAGAAAATTTAAAGTTAGCATTCATAATTAGCAAATATGAACGTCTGTAGATTTCCTATACTGCTTATAGTCTAACGAGTATAGCATAATAACGAAAATAATGATATTTCTGGAAAAGTCATTATTTAATTATCTTCCTTCATACTGCCTCTACATTCAAACTTTCTTTTGTCCGCCACAGTAGTTAATTTTCATCTTTTACCAGAGCATGTTCGGTTATCCGACAATTTGAAACCCGATTTACACGAACATCGAGCACCTTCAGGCGTTTTTCTGCAATAGTGTTCGCATTTTGCTATCTTCTTGCATGATGCGTCAGCTGTAATTTGAAACGATTAAGATTCAGTCACGGTCACGAACAGGGATTACAGTTTCAAAAATTATCATAATTAAAATGCCCTTTTCTTCCTCGTTGTTACTTACCTTTGCTGCATTCTTCTACATTCTCGTCCGAATTATCGCCGCAGTCGTCCTTCCCGTTGCATGTTGCGTTCAAAGAAATGCATCTTTTGTTTTTACACAGGTATCGATCGTGTTCGTTGTTGCATTTCTCGATGGGTACCGCGTTGTCCCCTGTGGAATAGAAAATTCCGATAGCTTACTCGAAATTTGTGAAACAAAAAATCGAAGCACACGCGTTAAAACACCGTGTGGGAAATTTACCGCATTTCTCTTCATCGCTGTTGTCAGGGCAATCTGAGACTCTGTCGCAAACCCATTCGTTCCTTACACAGTGACCATCTTTGCACTTGAAAGCGTCGCATTTTAACTACAATTAATTATAACGAAAAAAATGTAATAAAGTACGAATCACGAAGACGATGGCGATTAGTATAATTCCCAATTACGTTCACGGTATAGTACAACGAAGAAACAAAACGCTTATATCTTGCAGAATTTTGCATCATATCATTCTTGCATTAGGATTATTACACGTAGAAGGAAAAATAGCATATCTTATCTCACGATTTGACCGATTTCAGCTAGTAAATATCTGATCAATCATGCCGATGAATAATATCAGGCGTAATTATACGTTTAATTATGAAAAATTTATGTAATATATAAATAATAAACGGCTAATGAAATATTTGCATTGTTGATAAACAGATGAAAATCCTAATAGCGATGAATATGTTTGTAATCCGTAATGCCGATTAATATTTAATTGATGTTTAATCCTAATTCGTTGTATATAGTATTTAATTTTATGCGTTCGTTCTTGAAGCACCGATACCGGAATTTTTCCCTTATTCGATATGAAGCGGAAACTGGAATGCTGTCTTACATTTTTCACGCAACTAGCGAATTCATCACTTCCATCGGGACAATCAGTTTTGGCGTCGCAAAATTTTTCTGCCGGTATGCAAGAACGATCGGAACACTGGAACTCGTTTTCCGCGCAACGAATCATGTTGGGGTCGAGCTGAAACAGACAGACCAATTGTAATTTTAATTATCAGGCATTTCGCATTTGGCATTACCATTTCGTCGCTAATTATGATCAATGGAAATAATTAAACGATAATACTTAAATTTCTGAAAGATGGAACGAGAAATATCGAATATTTAGTAGGTTCTATCTGCCTTAGAAAATACGATGATAAATTTTAAATATCGAATATATAGAATAGTGGAGCCCACTTTGATGTACGAATTTGGACGCTTATATGGATTGATGACTTGCTGGAATTCGGTTGGAAGAATGGATGAGTGTGAATATCAAAAATAATCGAAGATCAAGGTATCAAGTTTTCTCTCAGCTGATCTCAATCGGTTTGAGGTTCATTCCGAGTTCTTATTTTCATTTTCAATTCCCAGAATTGCCAAGGATATCAACGGACGTCTAAGAGGGCGAAACTTAAGATGCTAAAGCGGGCACTACAATAGATAATTTATATCCAACGATAATTAACATATGAAAATATCTCACCGTATAATTCTGACAATCCATTTCATCGGACTTGTCACCGCAATCATCCGTCCCATCGCATTTGAAGAAGGTTGAAATGCATTTCTCGTTCTTGCATAAGAACCAGTCAGGTGGTTCGCAACGTATGACTTGAAATTCGAAAAAAGAAATATGTCAATAAGTGTGCAGTTCTTACTTGTCGAACTTAATCTGAGATATATTTCATCGAACTTACTCGCAGCGTCGATGATTGGATAGAAGGCTGCTACCACGAGGAACACGAATAAATTCCGATACATAATCTGCAATGATTTTTATCGAATTTAGATCAAACGATTTGAAATTTTTCTCAATGAACTCGATCGAGGTGACTTGAATGAAAACGATAAGGAATTATCTATGATTTATCGTGATATGGTCTACGAGATTTCATTATGTTACGATCAATTTAGAAGTCCATGATACAGCGAGATTACTAAAACTGAAACTTTCGAGCGTAAGTGGTAGACTTTTAAACAGATTGCAAGTTTCGCAAGTATTGCAATTAGCTTCATCAGAGATTAAATGACATAATGCTAATAGTGCATGTCTGATATTACGTGCCTGTTGAAATTCAAAGGAATATGCACAATTCTGTATTTCAAGAGCAAATTGTTACAAGACACACACCAATATCACTGTGTCATTTAAAATCTGGTGAAACTATCTGCGATACTTGCGAAGAAGACATAATTTACGTTCAAAAATCTCAGTTTGAACTCACTTCGTCGATTTATAAAATTTATACCATTTTTGTTAAATATTTTCTTATACAATTTGCTCAGAATGCTTTATATAGCACTGATATCCATTACTCGTTCATTTTCAGTTATAGCTTTTACAAATTTCGATATTATAGAATGTTATAAATCATGGATGTCGAATAATGAATAAGAAATTAATCGATACCTTTTATTCAATACTGCTAATTATCGGTTTGAACTACGTTTTATTACATGATTGTACCTTAATGCGAAATATCTCATAGACTATATATATATATACATATATAAATTATCGGGAAAAGAATTATTTCATAATTTATATATAATTCATTAAATGAAACTAAAAGTTTGAAATTAAAAATTATTGTTATAATTTGATAAAATTGATTTTTATTACGTAACACACAGAAAGTGAGGATGAAGATAAAAGTATAATATTCTAATGAAATTGATTGAGTATACTCACGGATATTTTTCACAGCATGTGTGAAGAAACGAGATACAAATTAATATCCCTATTCGAACTGTCCTTAACGGAGTTTCTATAAGGGAGATGTATGTATCGAAATTTTCGGATCCTTCTTACCACTACGACTGTTACCTAAACACTAAAGGCCGTTACAAGGAGCGTACCAAAATTATATAGTTGAGATCGTTTCTCTATATGTACACACATAGCTATGAGCGTGTCTGTGTAGATCATTATAATATATTAATACAGATCTCGAATTATATTTCCTTTTCTCACGATTTCAACATGTTCAAATATTAAACGTAAAATACTTCACACGTGTATTCCATTTGTCTAACATTTATTAAATTTGACATTAAAATTAAAAAATTGATTAAAGACAAAAGGGAGAAGATAACTAAATTACGATGATAAGGTAATAATTAAACGTGTAAAAAAAAAGTTTACAGTGATTTTGTATATAGCATGTGTACACACGTGTTCTAAAATAATAGATTGTTCGTTTAAAAGTTATTAATTGTCGTAAGTTTCACGTGGCTAGAAGAAACTGTGTATAAAGGTACAGGTGTCATAAGAAATGTATACAAACCGTTTATTCGACCACGTACGTTACTCTTAAGTTTAAATTTGCTCGACCTTTACTAAACTTATTAGAAACGAATGATGTATCAAAATTCAATAATTCAACAACTCCTCATATTAATTCTCATAATCATTTCTATTATAACGTCTATGAAAACGTTAAACGTACAAATAGCTAACAAACCATATCCATTCTTTTTCAAACACTCTATTCTTAAATCTCAATACGAAGAATGACTATAAAAATAAATTTATCGAAATGATTCATATATATATAAAATTAGATAGCTATTATACTTTATTTATTTTACGTTCTTATTATACTTCGGTATATAATTTCTTTGTTACTTCTTCGCCTTTTTTCTCCGATTTTGAACGAAGGAAAAGCAATAATGAATAGCTATAGGAAACATATATTTTTTCACATTTGCTATGGGTGAATCTTTCGATATTACAGTACTGAGGGCAGTAAAGAAGATAACAAATGCCTGACGACCGTGTGACAGTGGTTTGCCCCATCGCTGTTGCAATGACCACCACTTTATTGCATTTCGTTCTTTCGGCCAAGCTGTGTTCGCTCGTTGTCACGAAAACATGCCTCGTTGCTTAATCAAATCGATGACAAGGTACAGAAAGACCAATAATTCCTCCGAAGGTAAGATGCTACATTTCTTTGCTGTATAGTAAGCTACAATGTACTCAGAGATGACAGTAATATCTTGGCGTGGTTATGGCAAAAGAAGTATAACGTATAGCTCCGTAAAGTACAACGTAATCCGTTCTGTTATTGTTTGAAAAGGTGAATCGTATTTTTGCCAGCAATTATAGGTCCCCCTTCAGCTAAGCGTTTGTTAACGATAAATAAGTAACTCCGAGCATGTATCGTATTTATTATGTCGTACGAAAATAGAGAGAAAAAAAAAGAAACATTTTTTCGTGTATTAGCAGAGGCAGAATTACCATGGACACCGCCATCGTCGGTCGACGCTAAGAGAAAACATCATCAAACCAAAGACAATTCTACAAAGTGTAGCAATATATGGACCTCCTCAAGACTGCCAATTGTAACACGCTACACGTTTAACAAAGAGAATAATATGTTATGGAACAAGGAATTGAACGTAGGCAACGTGGAATTAGGCGTGAGGAATTTTTCCGAGATCGAAAATACGATGTCGCCAATCATCGCCAATACTTCCATTAAAGCCAATCAGAAGATGATGGACTCGAGTAACGAACAAAAGATAGAGAAAGTGCAATTACCGTTGTCATCGAACGTTAGAAAAATAGAGTATCCGGTGAACGCGACTAACGAGATCAAGGTGGCAGTAAATTTGAATAGGACGACGTTCGACGGGATCGAGAATCAGACGACCTCGCAGGCTTTGTATCTTGCTTCAAATAAGAAACAGATTGATTCTCAAAACCAGTACTTGGGTGGTACTGTGAAGGCAACAGGAGTGGAGAATCCGCAGAATTGGAAACGGAATAAAACTATGCATTATTGTCCCTATTGCCGTAAAAGTTTTGATCGTCCATGGGTGTTAAAGGGTCATCTTCGTCTGCACACGGGCGAACGACCCTTCGAGTGTCCGGTTTGTCATAAGTCGTTCGCCGATCGGTACATACTCTTCCTCTTCCCCTTTTGGTTGATATTCAGTTTTACCGATACTCTACCGGCACGTTACAATGAATAACGATGACATTTCTCTGAAATTAATATGACGAAACGTTGAATGAAATTGGAAAATTTATGACGAAGACGAAAATGACGATTATGTATCGCTTGATCTGTGTATTTTGTTGAAACTCTTTGGTTCATTTATTTTGTAGGAAATTATTCGATTATACTGTATCCTAGTAATTATGTTGATTTGTAAAATTAAGCCTGCAATGTAACGTACATATTTTGTAGATCAAATTTACGTGCGCATCAAAGGACACGGAATCACCATCAATGGCAATGGCGATGCGGAGAATGTTTCAAAGCATTCTCGCAAAGACGATATTTGGAACGACATTGCCCCGAAGCTTGTAGAAAATATCGAATATCTCAAAGGAGGGAACAAAATTGTAATTGAATGACAGATTTTATTTCTTTAATATAAACATATCTGTATACAGAAATGTGTAATATAATATATTAAATGTATTTCGTTAGCTAACGGTGTTAACTTAAATTGAAAATATCACCGTATTATGACAGTAATTGATAAAAAGGATTGACTCGGAGCAAATTTACATTTATTTCTTTTCTATGGATAATAACGATTTTAATTATTATTAACGAAAGAAGCAATTAAATTGTGGAAAGAATAAACGTTGATATAAATTTGAATGGTTTGATTTTTATCTATTATTTATACTTTGTACAAAAAGAAATTACCGTATAGAAAAATATTAATAATTTTATATTTCGTTTAATTTCGTATTTTTTCTTTTATCTACGCAGATAGTAACAGCATTAATTGAAACATTTGATATAACGGTAAACGGGTTAATATTTATTCGACCAGATTCGAGATAACGTGAGAATGCGCCTTAAAGCTTTGCGCGCAATTGGACGTTGTCATCGATAGAGTGCGCAACAATGTAACGGTTTCTGATCTGAGTGTTTTTACTCCTTCATGACGCATGTCGTGTACGTTCAACGAGGAATAATTATCGCTCGCATTTGACGCAGTGCGTTAGTCTCATATTACAAACGGAAAAGAACGTAATATAGTGCCGCGTATTACGCGATACGCTTTCCGAGCAAGTAATCCGTGTTAGTGCTCCGTAAGAAAGAACGTGGCGGTTAAGCACTGCAAAGAAAACTTGACATTGGAACGGCCATTTTGGCGTGTTGTTTCCTAATCGAGTGCTCAGCTCAGCATCGATATCCATCCATTTCAAGGTAAGTAGCTTTGTAGTTATAGACATTTTGTTAAACGAATGATCTTATGTTTGAGAAAATTTCATTTTCCGTTCATTTACGTAAATTTATCCAAAAAGATTTTTGACCAATTCTATAGAAAGAAAAATCGACTTTGTACAGATGGTTTTACTCTATACTCTGTTTCTCATCCTGTTCACAAGTATGTCTGACGACAGTACCGCGATGGCTTAAAATCGACTAGTAAACCAACTTTAGTAGTATATTGAAAATATGCCGTATAAATAATATCTGATTAATATTAATTAGAAAACTTTCCTCTTAGCTATATGTATATCTAATATCCGAAAATATTGCCAATATCTTAAGCAAACTTTCCATATAAGTAAGTTACTTTCATTTTTGCTCCGATATTTAACAAACTTTGTTTTATTTATTTCGTAAACAATATTTTATGTTGTAATTACTGCTTCTGTTAAAAGTTATATAAAGATTATGAAATACGAGATTATTGCAATTACTGCAGTAAATACTAATCACTTTATTAATTTAGGCATTACATTATAATTTTTTTTAATTTGATTTAAAACATTAAATTTTCATTTGCAAATTTCTTATTATCTTAATTCGTAATAAATTTATAATCTGTTGTATTTTCATATATACATATATATATATATACACACACACACACACACGTACGCACGCACGCACACAAACACACACACACACACACACACACACACACACATGTTGTGAGATCAATATATCTAAATGTATTGTAATATATTCTTCAAATTTCAAAGTTTTTGTGAAGAATATCAGTAACCAACATCGAACTGCTAAACTTCCTTATAAGGTTGAAGTACATAAAAACTAGAGTTCTTCCAATGAGTATACCTACGATGTTTACATCCTAGTGTGATCTTTTCAACAGGTCACTTATAATGATGTGGCCTTTTGTCTTACAGGCATATAACTGTTCTACTTACATTTTATACTTATTAATTTAGTTAATTTCTTTCCATTTTTCATTTTTTATTCTGTTTAAATACTTAATTTACTCCAATTGCATCAGAATAAGAGTATTTCTCTTTCTATTTAAAAAAAGACTTTTAAGATTCTAAAATATATTAATTTAATTGATTTGATTAAATTTTCTGTTTGACTCACAAAGAAATATTTATTTTCAGGAAATAGATAATATTTCATCATTTTCAAAATGATGACAGAAACACATATAAATTCCAATCATGTCCTAAATTCTGGTTTGAATACCAAATCAGACATAGAGAAAATGGACGATGTGGGTTGGAAAGCCAAATTAAAAATTCCACCAAAGGACAAACGAATAAAAACTAGTGTAAGTTATTTTATAAACATTTTTGTTTTATTCCATAAAAATATTTTTTTGCTTAGATATTGAAACTTATTATAGAAAATAATAAAATTTACGTATTTAATATACCCTTACCTGTTCTGAATGATTAATAAAGACCCTAATTTGTGTTTAGGATGTTACTGATACTCGTGGCAATGAATTTGAGGAGTTTTGCTTAAAACGAGAATTATTAATGGGCATCTTTGAAAAAGGCTGGGAGAAGCCTTCTCCAATTCAAGAAGCCAGTATTCCCATTGCATTATCTGGTAAAGATATCTTGGCCCGTGCAAAGAATGGGACTGGTAAAACTGGGGCCTATTCTATTCCAGTGCTAGAACAGGTTTGTATATCACTGATTCTTTTATTAAGAGTGAATGTATATTTCTAAATACTACTTATTGTAATGATATTAATATTGACCCTAATTTATATTATTTTAGGTGGATCCACAGAAAGATGTGATTCAGGCACTAGTACTTGTACCCACTAGAGAGTTAGCTCTTCAAACATCACAAATTTGCATTGAGCTAGCAAAACACATGGACGTAAAGGTAATGGTAACTACTGGAGGAACAGATTTACGTGATGACATTATGAGGATTTACCAGACAGGTTTGTATTGAATGTATCTTTATATAAGAACTAATTATAACAATCAAGTTTTAAAAATAGTTTACTTATGACGTAATTCGTTTCTAGTGCAAGTAATAATAGCAACACCAGGAAGAATTCTTGACCTTATAGACAAGAATGTTGCAAACATGGAACATTGTAAAACTTTAGTGTTGGATGAAGCTGATAAGCTTCTGTCACAAGATTTTAAAGGAATGTTGGATCATGTCATTTCGAGGTATACCACCTGATAGATAATCAGAAATATTGATGATGTTTTTTTAGCCGGATTTTATATTATAGTATAGTAATTTTTTAATATCGTGTATAAATTTAGATTACCACGTGAACGTCAGATACTGCTGTATTCAGCCACATTTCCTCTGACGGTAAAGCAATTCATGGAAAAACACTTAAGAGATCCATATGAGATTAATTTAATGGAGGAACTCACATTGAAAGGTGTAACACAATATTATGCTTTTGTACAGGAAAGACAAAAAGTTCATTGTCTTAATACATTGTTCTCCAAGGTGAGATTGTTTGTTTTTCAAAATTGCATATATACTTACACTTTACTCCAATAAACCCTATACTTTTTTTTTATTGAATATATTTATCTAATTTATTTTTGTTCTTTAAGTTGCAAATAACGCAAAGTATAATATTCTGTAATTCAACACAACGTGTTGAATTACTTGCGAAAAAAATAACAGATCTTGGGTATTGCTGTTATTACATACACGCGAAAATGGCGCAGGCACACCGAAATCGCGTGTTTCACGATTTTCGAGCAGGGCTATGCAGAAACTTGGTAAATATGTGAATAATTTTTCTTCTCCTTTTCTTTTTTTTTTTTTTTCTATGAATGAAGAAATTATGAAAATCTAATTAAGACTTTATATTACATAGGAAAAATCGAAAGTATATATTAAATATATGTTGTATATTCTCTATAGGTCAGCAGTGATCTGTTTACTCGTGGTATTGATGTTCAAGCTGTGAACGTCGTAATCAATTTTGACTTTCCAAAAATGGCAGAGACATACCTTCACCGTATTGGCCGATCAGGACGATTCGGTCATTTGGGTATAGCAATTAATCTAATCACATACGAAGATCGTTTTAACTTGCATCGTATCGAACAAGAGCTTGGAACAGAAATTAAACCTATTCCAAAAGTAATAGACCCAAGTTTGTATGTAGCAAGATCAGAAGACAATAATAGCATGGAAGAGGGTAATGTGTCTAAGTAGTTTCGATACATTGTCACGATGTTTTACATGCGCTCGAAGAGTTTAAAGTGTTAAATGGTGATTGTGTGACTCGTACATGTAAGGCATACATTGCTATGCTTTGAACTCACAGAGTGAAACGTTATTTCAGTCTGAAAAGTATTGTCTGGGGTGTTTAACAGTGTATAAAGACAAAACAGTGCTATGAACATTTTGATAAAAAAAAAAAGTGGTCTATATAGAAAAAAAAATTGAAAATTTCAATTAACATCACAGTAAAACAGCGAAAACATGAATTACTTGTAAATAAGGCATACTGAGTATGAAACAGTGAACTCAGTGAATGAAGTGATGCGAATGCCGGTGCGAGTCATTCTTTGTACATAAATACATATAAATGTACATAATCTAAAGTGCGCGCCAGAGTCAAGCCATTATCAAGAGCACAACATGTAAACAAATAATATGAGTAACATAATAATCATTACATTTTACCACAAACTGTAAATATTACATGTGAGTATCCGTCATTTTAATAGTAAATGTTTATACAATGGCTTCATACTTCCAAGATGTTCTTGTTCTTTAAGAAAGAAACGTGATGGGATGTGTGATTTGAAGAGAAAAACAGCATAATAAGAGTAAACTTGTAGCTGAATGCTGATTGTAAGTATCAGAATATCGCAAATTAATCCATATGCCCATTACTTTTGCATCACCATAGTTTACATATAAATTTTCCTTAAATATACAATCATAAATTCTAAATATTATATCGATCTTAATGTTTGATCATGGCTTGATTTTGCTACCTGTCAATGCTGTCATACAACTCTGAAATTCAAATCACTTTTCAAAAAATGCAAGCTTATCTTTTTTTTCTGTAAAGTGGTAATAGAGAGTTTTTATAACTTAATCTGATTTTTTTTTTTTACGAAATTGTGATTGAGCGTCAGAGGTTGTAAAATTGACTAGTTTTATATAATTATTTTTTATAAATAACTGGCTGGTGGCATTTGTCGAAATTAGGGATTCAATGCATGATGTCTATTGAATATTTATGTGTCTACTGTAATTCAAAATCGTTCCACCAATTAATGTATAATTAATGAAAAACTATATAGCAAAGATTCTTTGTTACATTTAAGACACATCTTAGGTAAAATCTACGAATGTAAGCAAAAATGTACATAATATAGCATAACAATAATATATCATTTTCTGCAACAGATGAAGGTAATTATCAAAATGTAATAGATCATCATCATGGAATCCCTTTTTATTCTTGGTCTTTTTCTTTGATATCTATGTACATGTTAACCATATAAAGAGCAAAAAAGATATAGGATTGCGTAAGAAATAATTTTCCATAAAGTAAATTTTTATTGTTAATATTCCCCCTTGAACAAAAAAAAAAAAAGTGTACCACCAGCCAAGACGACCTAGGTTTATGGAACGAAATGTGTATACATTAATAGGCAATAGTAGAATATTTCATATTTGAAGCAAAAATTTCAATGAGAGATATTAATGAAAAAAAAAAAAAAAAAAGTAACGGAAAACGATTTCGAATGCATTTAGACTTATAATATCAGTTTTGACGGATATTTGCTTCAGCGATAGAGGAAACAAGAGGGATATGTTATGACGATTAAGAACTTGACTATTGGAATGAGAAGTGTAAGTTTGGAGTACTTGAAATTTTGCTTTAATACTTATGTGGAACTAAACGCAATTTTGAATATCCATCCAATAAGATGATGGATGTTTTTATACGCATAAAAATGCAAGACACAAAATGTTAAGCTTTCAAATGAGTATAGTTCCACGTAATGTCACATATAAAATTCAATTGTTATACATCTATGCTAATTACTTAAAAACTTCGACTTTTAGTTTAGTATTTCGTATAGATGACACATTTAAAATACATTCATAAGAAGTACGAATATTTGATACGAAGATTCTATGTACTGACTTGTACGCATATCAAGGATAAAACGAGAAATTCTTACCATTCTTCATTTTTAATACCCGCACGTGAAACATGGACATGTTTGTAGTACATGGGGTAATGCGATTTTTGCACAAAACATTTTATATAATTCTATTCTACTTAAAAAGAACTATGATATGCTGTCAAATTATTAATTATCTGACGTACTGTAAATCCTCTCTTGTATCCGCTATCTGAGCACTAACGCTGCGATTTAATATTATGGTGCTAAACGTATTGAAAATCGTTTTTCTGTGCTGACACAAATTATAATTTGATACGTTTCAATATTGAAAACATGTCTGTAAATGCACGCACCAGTGTGCAACGGCATTATCAATCGATTTATACTTTTCTGCCAGTTTGAGAACGAATGTGATTTGAGAGACTCGTTGATTGTAGGAAATCTCGAAATAATTGATTATAAGCGCGCATCATATTGTTGCAAGAATCAAGGCATTATGATGCTTGGAACGATAGAGAGAAAAAAACCAGTTAATGGTGGAGAATCAATGTGGATACCACCATATTGGGATAGAGATTCCAAAGTGGAAACAAAAAAAAAGTAATTACAAAAATTGGCGGTGATTTATCGAAATAATTACGTAAGCGTTGTATTTATAACAGTTTAGGGAGAAACACTTACATAGTGTTTTTTCATTGTGGCTCTATCTTTTTACCGATTATTACTCTTTTTTTTTTTTCTTCTTTTTTTTTCATGTGCGATGTTACCCAGACTGCGAAAGAAAGAAAAAAAGAACATTTTCATCGATTGGATATATTTCATATGGTAAAATCGCATATGAATCCCGTTCTAATATAATATTATAATCTTCTCTCTCGCTCTCTCTTTCTCTATTTTTCTCTATCTATCTATCTTTCTCACTCTCGCTCTCACTCTCTCTTTCACTCGCCCCTTCTCTCTTTTATATTTTATTATTCATTTCTTCGTATGAGAACATGCAATTCAAATAAGTCGAACAGTATTTCGGACATGTCAGTTCTAAAACAAGAAGGAATATTCTCCTACATATTCACCACAAAATTGAATTTTTGTGTTATATATGTTTGTGAAAGTTCTATTCACGGTTCTTTTCGCGAAGTTCTACAGACTAGGAAGACTTTCATGTTCTTGGTCTTACTGAATTATAATTTAAAGCACCATTAGGTCCGATATGGAATCTATTTTGTGAGGTATATTTTAAAAATCAATCTTTAAAAGAGTCAAGAATGTGCCAATGTGGAGGGAGGACAAAAATATTCTTGAACACGCTGCATGGAATTGTGCCTAATAATTTTACGTGCATCTTGAATTACTTCGTAAAAAACATTATACACGCGCGTACTTGTTCATTTGAAAATTTTGCAACGATATTGAACATTAACGAAAGCGAGCTGTTGCAAAGCGATGAGTGGATGGTGAAACATATGGGTAATCGGAGGCGGTCATTATAATGTTTATCTTGACTCTTTTGAAAGACTGATATTCGTGTGAAATAAAAGTATAAATCTCTAGTAGAAGCTGGGTGATAAAAGAAATTGCTAAATGCAATGCTATGCGTATAGACTGAAGGAATAAATATATTTGTTTTGTTCTATGGTTGAAACTGCGATAAGTAATTTTAACTTTAAAGTTACTTCACTCTCCATGTTGTACATGGAATACGAATCTGTGAAACCGTAGGATACATGTATACATATATACGTACATGTATTTTTCTTTTATACGTTTAAGGATTGCTTGTACAAAACGGTCATAGTAATTTTGTTCATTGCCATCTTGCGAGTGTTCCCTCATGTCTGTCGCATAGATGTATTTCCAAGTGATGTTCCTATACCTCATCTTGGAGAAGGAAATACCCTCGATGCGAAAACAATTTTTGAGGGCACCTTTGTAATATGAAACTGTTACGTCGAAAGTGGTATGTTAACATCTGGATTTGGGATACGTGAAGGAACCCTTGTGACCATCGTAAAGGGTTCGGTAATCTTTAAATATATATATATATAAATATATATATATGTATGTATGTACGATTCATCTCGTATGTAACGAAGGAAATAACATCTTTACGAGACTGTGGAGTGTGTTATATTCGTAGGCAGTCTCGTACCTTCGTTGTAATGTGCATTGGTTTTAACCCAATGACAACGAGCTGCACTCTATAAAATGCCACATTTTCGCAATAGACGAACAACATATTTGGTCTCATATAAACGTCAAAAATGAATATTTTGTGGTCCACGCAGCTCGTTTGTAATGTTGGAACAACATCTCCGATAATCCGTGCAGAAACTATTAAAAAGTTGAAAAAGATAAAAAAAAAAAAAAAAAAAGAGGTACCGTCAATACTCTATATGTGACAATTACAATAATTTGTTTTCCCAAAAATCTCATTTCACTCATACGTAATAATAATTGGCTGTCCATCGATGACGGTACGCGAACGAAAAATATGTTTTGCAAATTATACACCTTTTTGTATCTGGAACGATGTAAGAAATTCTGTGTAACACGTTCAAACGAAATTGGTTTATTCTTTTGACAAGAAGAAAAAAAAAAAAATTGAAAATATGAATCCTCTTGTAAATGCAAATCGCACAATACCGTATATTTGTTTCCAGTGTTATATGTAACGAATACGTACACTCCAAGACCTTGTGTTTCAGAAAGCGACAAATACATTACGAAATACTTAAACGGTATTGCTCGAGTTGCATGAAATTAAAAGACAAAGAAGAAAACTCAAAAAAAAAAAAAAAAAAAAAAAAAAAAAAAAAAAAAAAAAAAAAAAAAAAAGAAAAAAAAAAAAGAAAGAAGTGATAGAAAATCGTATGATCTCTACATGATCGTATGTGTTGCTCGAATGTTTTTTGTATCTGAAATTTTTAAGCATTTCTGTAACATGAAACCCCCTTCTCTGTGTTGTTATGTACGTTCGATAACGTGAAATTGATCGCGTGCGAAAGCAAAATCGACGAAGAAACAAAAAGAAAAATTCTCTGTTATTCCAGGAACTTAAAATGTTTATTTCTCAATTGTAAAGGCAGATTTGTGCCTGAATTACGAAAGAAACCTTTTTTATTTGTTTTTCATTTCTCCAAAAGCACAGACCCGATCTGGTGAAAAAAGGAAAAAAAAAGAAAGAAAGAAAGAAGAAGGAAACAATAAAAGTAAAACGCATGTCAATGAATTTGTTTTTCAAAGGAACAAAATAGCAAAGCAAATTTGGTCCTTAATAAAATTTCCGGTTCAGTATATCACGTATATTTTCTTTTCAGTGTATCCTAATTTCTTTCGATCCGCTTTAGATTACATCCGTGAATTCGAAAGAATAAAAGGTAAATAAATTGTTGATATTCGTACATCGATTAAACGTGCATAGAGCATTATCACGTGTTCCATGGGAACACGAAGCGTGCAATTAGAAGATGATCTTCGCGTGTAATTGCGTATAGCTCAAGTGGATAATTTGTTCGACGAATTCGAAAATATCGTGGCTTAAGCGGATTACGAAAAGCCCGGTGTTGAATCTGAAAACTAATCGTACGAGCATTACATTTATCGCCGAAATTCATTTTATCTACTACGTTCCATTTTATTTACAACGAACACGGAAAATCAACTTCTTGGAGGATTTAGATTTACGATACTTGTGAGTAATCATCGACAAATTGATAATAACTAAATTTATTATTCATTTTGTGTTACATAATATACAAATATTATAGTTTATAAAGATAGTTTATTCGTTTCTTTAATACGCTTGATTTTAGGATTTTCTAGCCAAATTTTTATAGTACATTCTATGAATAGAAATAAGAACGAGCCATCACGTGACATCATAAAGTTCGATCGCTCGAAAATCGATGAAATTATTTTTCGATTTTATCATTATATAAACCTTTGTACTTGACATGGCAATAAATTCATTGTCGCCGACGTATTTCGTTGCTACATTTTCACAGTATCTTTCTTATCTCTATTCATAGAACAAACTGACGAATTTTAGCTAAAAAGTCCCTAATATAGCAAGTACGAAAACCATCGAATAGCTCAAGATAAAAATTGTACAATTCAACTTAATTTTATAATTACTTAAAGATATCTGACTCTGTACCCGTCTGAGATTTTTTTACTGGTCGAAATAAAATCGGAACTCTGGTGTTCATAAATGACAAATCCTCCGGTGTTTCGCACGATTAACGGGAAAAACATTTAATCACGCTTCACGCATAGTCCTCCATCGGTCATGGTCGAGCGGAAATAGGCGCGGGAAATATAATTCCTGGTCAGAAACGACAAATATTGATACGATCGTGCAAATACAATCCCAGCCTTGTAATTACATTCATCTATCCGTATAGTATAATATCGAATCTCAGTTACGAGGATGATCGACGCGGCGACAACAGTTAGAGTGTGCACAAACGTGTGATCTATGGATTGCCCTGGAAAATATAAATCAATTACATCACTGCTAACGGAAAGGTATTTTTCATAGATAAAAGACGACAGCTATTATTACCAAGGTGATAATGCGACGATTTGCGCCGTAGTAATGCAATTAATCACCATCCGCGATAAGTTTTCACTCCTCGATCGTACTTATCAGGTGATCCAGCCGTAAATCCACGAAACAATCGCGTTCGCGCTCGTAGTACACGCGTGTCGAGCAGTCGTGGCCAGGTGTTGGAGGTAGGATAAATGCTGGAAAAATGCGGAGAGCCAGCCAAATCCAGATAGAGCCCGCAGCGATTCGACCAACTCCCTCGGCAGAGATCCAACCGCTCTGCATCCTTCGCTTCCCTGGTTCTTTCTTCCGTTCTCGGGGCTTCCTCCGGCTTCGATCCGGGTCCCTGTGGGGAATCGACGAAGGATGAGACTGAAGCACATAGTTGGGGATAAGAATTATACCATCGGCCCGTTGTCGCGCACCGAACGAGCGCTATTGATTTTAAGTAATCGCTTAAATAGCGTCAGTGGCCTGTGCAACGTGCTGCCATCGAGTGCACGAGACAGAGACGAGCGGCGATTCACGCCGGAACTTGGGAGCAACGCGTTCTCCTTGTCTCCTAGATCTCCGTTTTCCCGTTAATTTACCGCCTTCAATTTTCCTCGCATCAAGCTCGACCAAATCGTATCCGCTCGCGATCCATCGAGATTCGCGGTACATCTAGCCCCTCGTGGGAGAACAGGAAACGACGGGGTGCAAATGGACTCTAGACGTGCATAAGCGAGCGAAGGGTGCACGGTTGAATTGCGGGGACATATTGGACAGGCATCGAACGTCTTTATCCGGAGGGTTCTTTGAAGCTTCGCGTCCATTAAGGGTGCATTACGCGCGGGCGTACGAGCGAGAAGGCACGTGCACTTGTCGCTTCAGACGATCAATTAACCCTAAAAGGTCCTTTAGGGAAAATTCGCCGGCTATGTGGCGTACGTATGTACGGTACATAGCGGCTGGCGCGTCCTTCGTCATCCTGCATAGCAATGTCACCTTTACTCTCGTTGTAGGCAGATTTACCATCCACCCTCTGTCCCCTACCCCCGACTTCTTGCAGCGAACCTAACTTTCCTCCGCGGAAGGAATACCTCCATTTTCCGTATAATTTCCACGAGAGATGACAGAAAGGGAAGGAGATCCGGCGACCGGTGGTGGGACCGGTGGTGGGACCGGGGCAGGCGGGCCGATGGGGAAAGCACGCGCAAACTTCTCGAGAATGTAAACGCGAGGAGCGAAGAATCGCGTGGTAGAAGAAAAAGGAGGACTCCGGGAAAAGAATGAAAGGACGGATGGAGGAGGAAAGGTGGGGAAAAAATGGTAGGAAGAATGACTTTTCCAGGGCTCTCTGTGATCGTAGCCGGAAAACGACGCGGAGAAAGATAGAGAGAGAGAGGGAGAGACCGTCTGTGATGGTTGACAGTGGCCGATAGACGATATCGTAACCACCACCGCCGTTACCGACCTTTTCTCTTTCTCTTTCCTTGCCGCTCCCTCTGCACCCACCCCTCCAGCAGCCGTAATCTGGCAGTGCATTTAACCACTTTGTGAAATAGCCGTATATCTCGCCACTGTGACGTAGCATTCGATACGTCGAAAAGGGTGGTTGGAGGGTCGAAGGTGGCACGGAGAGACGGAGAGAGATAGCCTGAGAGAGCGAGTTAGTTGGAGACAGAGAGAAGAAGTATAGGGATGAGACGGGGGGTGGAGTGAGGTCAGAAGACTCGGTAGGAAAACGTGGAATAGGTTAGAGAGAAAGAGGAGCCACGGCGCGGCGGCTGAGAGTACCTAGTGGCTAGTAGGTTGTGCGCGCACCCGCACACCCGTGTACCCATTTGGAGGGGTGGAAAGCGCCGGTAGAAAGGTAGGGTTGCTCGTGTACGATGGTGGGGTGTGGGAACGATCCCTACTACGTCGTTCTAGCCGGTTGGGAAAGCGCACGAGCTGTCTGGTTATGGGAATGGCGGGGGTTCGCGGGGTCTTCCGTAGGGTGGAGGGTGGAGGGTGGACGGTGGGGTAGGGGTGGTCGAACAGAGCAGGCTCGGGCGAGGGGGTGAAGGATGCTGGTGGATGAGACTGGAGGAGAGGAAAGGCGCCGTAAGGGGTGCTCGGAATCACGGTGGTGGTGTGTACACCCTGTGTATATAGTCTGGCCAGAGTGGAAGAAGGGTGCGCCCTACTTCGCGTCGGCGTTTTCCCTCCTGGCAGTGTGCAACGACGTACCGAAAGAAAGACAGAGAAAGCGAGCAGAGGCTGTCTCTCCGGTTCGGTGCCGGGCTTTTCATAGTCTCTCATTTCACGACGAGCGTCCGTGCCATCGGTTCGAGTGTTTTGTGCGTTCGACGAACATCGGGGGTGGAAAAAGCGAGAAAAAAGGGGGATAAAGAGAAAGGGAGGAAGGAAAAAAGAAAGGGCGAACCGGCTGGGAAAACAGAGCGGGGAACGAGCCAACGAAGATCGTCTGGCACGGACAACGCCTCGGACAACAGAGCAGTGCGAGAACGAGAGAGAGCTGTTCCCGGTCTGTTTCGCGAGCATATTCGGTGGTTCGCGTGCTACGCGTCGTCCAAGGTGGTGGTGCAAAGTACCGTCTCGTCGGGGGTGCGATTATTATTATTTTTGGTTCTCGTGGATGGTGATCGTGAAGATAGTTTTCGTCAGGCTGACGGGAAGTGCACGTTGATCGACGCGTTTACGTAAGAACGACGGACGCTCGTGGTGTATGCTTACTCGTACGTGCTCGTATGTATCTCAATGTGCGCGCGCGCGTGTGACAAGTACCGACAAATACGAGAAGACCAGCCAGGAAAGGAGACGGTGGAGGTTTTCGTCGATTCGTGAGTTCGCCGAAAATATCGAGGCGGCCAGGTTCGACAATCGAGAACCTTGCGGGGATCGAAGGAAAAGAATTCGTCGTCGTCGTTCAACGGTCGTCGGAGTCGACGAATCAGGAGGATTCACGAATGGACGAGCCGAGATCGTTTAATCCCGACCCTCTCGTTCGCATAATTAGCCGTACCGTACTGCAACAGCCACACGGAGAGAAGGGTTCGCGTAAACTTTGCTACAAATGCTGAGGTGACGACCGTGTTATTTGACGATACGACAAAGGGCATCGAACGTGTGTCGCTAAGAGGAAACTCGGAAAGGAGAACGGAAGTGAACGTCGTCGTGTCACGTCACCGGAGCACGGTCGAAAAGGCAAACGGAAAAAATGGGCGTACGCTCGTACGCGGAGAATTTTCTCGGGAGAGCGAAAACATTTCCCGTTTATTGATGCGTCTGGTGAAGCTAGCGTCCTCGAGCAAGATAGTCGGGGAGGATAGCATTTATCGTAACCAGGACCAGCGTTCCACGATAATAAACGCGTTCGTCATGGAAATCTCGGTATACTTGCTTTACGTGACGACGTTGCTGGGCATTGTGACCAGCGACAAGTGCGCCGTCGAGTGTTCTTGCAAGTGGAAGAGCACGGTTGAGTGTATAAATCGTGCCCTGACTAGCATACCGGAGTGGGTCGATCCGGAGACGCAAGTGTTGGACACCAGTGGCAACGACATTCGGACCCTGCCGAGCAACATCTTCGTACGTGTACGCTTGACGAATCTACAGCGTCTCTACCTACGCGAGTGCCATATCGACCGAATCGATAGCGAAGCACTGGCGGGCCTTACGAATCTGGTAGAGCTCGATCTAAGCCATAACCTCTTAACCGTAGTCCCTACTGCCAGTTTCTTGGATACGCCGTTCCTCAGGGACCTCGTACTCTCTAACAATCCTCTCAAGAAGGTTCACTCGCACGCGTTCAAGAGTACACCGAATCTTGTCAAGTTGGACCTGTCTCACACGCAACTGTCTGAGATCGAGGCGAAAGGATTCCGGGGTCTCGAGCTGTTGGAAAGTCTAAAATTAAACAACAATCAGTTATCGACCCTGCATCCGGGGACATTCGAACCGTTGAACAAACTCACCAACATAGAACTGCACGACAACCCCTGGACCTGTGATTGCCATTTACGCGAGATGAAAATGTGGTTGGTGAAGCACAATCTACCGACCCTTCAAGCACCCCTTTGCCATGCCCCGAAACAGTTATTGAATCGAACTTTTACCGACTTGGGTATCGACGATTTCGCCTGTCGACCGATCCTTTTGATAGCCAGTCGCTACGCAGAGGCAACCATAGGAGAGAATGCCAGTATCGTGTGCCGGGTTAGCGCGATACCACCGGCCAAAGTGAAGTGGTACTGGAATGGACGTCTATTGACTAATCATTCAGCGTTCAGTAGTTATCAGAAGATCTTGATCTTCGAGGAGGGTCAGTTTAGAAAAAGGAGCACGCTGGTACTTACAAACGCTCAGGAAGCGGACTCCAGCGAGTTTTATTGCGTCGCAGAGAATCGTGCCGGCAGTGTTGAGGCGAATTTCACGCTTCACGTGTCCTTGAGGACCGCTGGCATGTCGACCCTCGGTTCCGGTCAAATCGCCGGCATATCCGCCGCCCTGGTCGTGCTGATTCTCTTCATACTTCTCATCATTCTCGTGTTGTTCATTCGCCTACGAAGAATGCCACTGAAAGACGTCAAGTCGGCTGTTCCCGCGGAAGGAGTGTCGGCCGATAGTACAGCTGGAAATAACGAAAATCCTTCGTCAGCGACGTCTACTACTCGCAGAAAACACGAAGAGATAGAAACCACGTCGTTCGGGGTGGAATCGAAACCACCGGTATCGTTAAACCTGAGCTACGTTCAGAGACCTCAAGCAGCGATGTTGCAGACGGAGAACGAGTATGGCTCGATCGGACGTTTCGATGATCAAAGCCAACAGCCTTCGGTAATGGTCGCACCAGGTGCCTGTTTCTCCTCTACCACGTCCCTGATGCCGATCGACAATCCTGATCTTATCAGGGACACGCGACGTGGTTCGGCGGAAGACATCACTCCGTACGGCGGAGCGGACTACAGTCGCATGGAAGTAGTGGACGACGCCAAGATCCTTTACTCGAGTTGTATGTGGGAGGCGAGGGATACGTGTAGAACAACAGTTCCGGTGAGCACGTACCCTTCGAAGGAAGCCTTGGCTGTAGTGGCGCCTATGGTCGAACAATTTCCGCCGGGTGCAAAGCAAATAAGAGTCTGGCAGAAAGGAGTTCCGGTCTTGCCACCGGTCTCGGCGTTGAAACGCGTCCTTGGCTCGACGCGTAGCTCCCCCGACGAGGGCTATCAAGAAGGAACCGGGACAGATGTCTAGGTACCGCTGCTTCATTACTGTGACGCCCGGCACCGTTACCTGGAGCTTCGTAGACGCCACCAGGACGACACCGACTGCTGAGAGACGTCCTGTCCAGTGCCGGACGAGCGGTAGTGAAACGAAAATTCTTGATTTATTAAATATCGAACTCCGTCGCGATATTACCGATGGACACGGACGTCGACCTGTCACGTGGACTGCGTATACATATAATATATATACATACCACACGTTACACACTCGTACATACGTATATAGAACGAGAGAGTGATCGATGAAACGGTTCGAGATGTATTCCGTATGTGGGTATACATACGTATAGAGAGGAGGGAGGCACGAGAATGGGAAGTCGTTTGGCCGATCCGGTGGAAACGAACGTCCACTTGTCGCGAGATTTACGTACAGTGGCCGATGAAATAGTTGAAGGTGTCGTCGTGACTAATGCACGGAACACATAAAACGAAGAATCTGTCGAGGACTCGATCGATGAAATCGCCATCTGCCAGAAGCTCTCGAGAATAACACCGCGCTCGACCGCGCTCCGAGACTTTCCCTTCCGAACGTTTCGCGTTTTGTGTGTCCGGCGTGTAGCAATGGTGGAAAATATGACGATCTGACGAGGGGAACGATCGAAAAATGCGATCCGACAAGAGACGTCGTTTCGGTGGTCTTGCAGCACAATGTTGACGGGTAATACTTTCTATAAGAACGGTTAAGGTACGCGAAAGAAGAACAAACAAATAAAAGATCACGAAAAATGGAATACAGGAGAATAACGTTTAAAGATACGGTTTAAGTATACCGTTTCTTAATATTAATGAACACGAGAAGACTGCAGTGCATGTTCCGAAGGATGTGTAGATAGAGACTGATACGCGAGAGAATAATTTCTATTGCCGTGTGTGTTTGGCTACCGTGTATACTACACACGTGGATTTTCTAGTCAATTTCAAGGATGTAATTAAACGAGGTTAGATGATTCGGATATGGTGCGAGCATGACGACAATACGAGATCGAGAATACGGCCGACGTGCGATTACACCTCGACGTGCATCACGGTAACGATGCCCGGAAAATTAATTCCAATTTTCGTCGCGCGCCTAACGATTCGTCTACGAGGTCGTTTTTAACCTAATATCAACGGTACGTACGAATTACGAAAAGGTTATGTTTCGACATTCGAGGTAAGATCGAGTATCGAATCGATCGATTAGATTCGAGGTAACGAACGAATGCGCGACATACCAGAGAATCGATATTGTCACATCGGATAGTTATTGACGTTCGTGTTCGAGGACGAAAATTCACGGAAACGATAGAGCGTGAAATATGACGTCGGGTACACCTCTGGATTCGCCGTTGCAATTCTCTTGACGATAAATTGATTTACTTTACCGCGCGTTAGAAACCGTTCAAAATATATTCGTGTAACGAGGCACTGTCTCTTTCGATATCGATTCATCGAGAAATTTCGAGCCCTTAAAAGCATTAGTATATCGATGGTAATATAACGCGCGTGTGTGTATTCGTATCGATACGTCGGTATAATAATTGTTGACGTTTCAACGTCGCTGTGCATAACCTCTATCGAACGATATCTAATCAACGATCCAACTCAATGAACAAGAAAGAAAAGTGAGAAAATAGTTTCAATCGCCAGAATGTATCCGTCGTCGTTCGATCTCTGTCTGTTTTTGTATTACCCGGAGCCAATAGAATCAATTACATAAGACTGTATAGTAAGCACAGGAAGCCCGTAAGCCAATTGCAAGCGAATATAAACTATTGCTCAAACACTGAAACGAGGGGCTTGCGATTGGTTGACCGGCTCATGCCTCGCGTTAGTGTCTTACGTAAGTGAGTCTGTGTGTGTTGATCTAGACACTTTGGCGGTAAGCGGTAAGCCAAAACGCCAATTGCGAATATCGGTCAGTTATCAACTTGTGTCTGTGTTGTGTCCTGTGTGTCCCGTGTGTCCCGTGTGTCCCGTGTGTGTGCGTATTTGTCCAAGCGGTTCGTACGTGTCTTGAGAGCCCTGTGCCTGAATATACGTATGAACGTATGTGATAATATGATCCAGACAATGTGGATACGTGGGGATATGTGAGTCTATGAGTGTATCAGTGTATACGTGTGATCGCGCGCGACGGAGAGATCGAGGGTGAGATAGTGCATGCGGTGCAGTGCTTGCAATTTGCTACCGATTGGTTTATCGCCTATCGTTCAGGCCGGCTGCTTTTCTCTGCTCAATGATCCTGCAACCGCTCGACGTGTCCGTGATGAGGTAAAGAAAGAAAAAAGTTCAAGGAAAGAATGAAAATAACGATGCTATGTCAAATATATCAATCGGTTCTATCGAATCATATATTTTACGTGGATCGATAATACGTGGTACAGGCTGGAGAACACGACAGGACGACACGTTCTAGTGACCATTTTATTCGTCGGTGAACGAGCCTACGGGTTTATTGGTTGTTTCCCGACCGGTATCTCTGCCGAATCACGGTAATTGCGGTGAAAACATGTGACAAGCCGGGCACGAAAACGCATAAACTGAAATTCATTAGAACCATTTTTTCCCTCTGATCGAATTTAACTTTATTCGTAACAATGTGTAACGAACGTTTTCGCGTAACGCGCGTAGACCATGTTCGAACGGAATTTTAAATTAGGGAGGTTAGGAAATTTATTTCGCGCTCTTTTCCATAACGCGGGAATTACTGTAATGAGAAGCAGATTCAAAATGGCCGATTTGCCGCCTTTTTCCTCTCAAAATGCATAGTTAATGTCGCGTTCAGAATAATTTATGCATATTATCGTTTAAAGTGAACCAGGAATGATGTGCGCATGTTTAACGTTGAAATTTTGTATTCGTTCTTTCTGGAATATTCACGTCGTTGCGACAGCATTGTCTCATAACGAACATTTTATTCCTGTTAGTGTATTACGATATCGTTCGGGTTGTTAAACCTTCATTTTCTATTTTTGTTTAATTTGATATTAATAAGGGGTTTAGTCGCAACGTTTTATAATGCCATCCAACAGTGACATATGAAAATGTTAATTATTTTACCGTTCAGTGGTTCTTGCGACCAAGTCACGCCACTGCGACATTTGAAGACTGCTCGTCCATGCATCGAAAGTAACGATATTTACCGCAGATTGTTTTCGTTTACTCGTTCTTTTTATGCGCCATTGACACGAAACGCCATTTTTCTTCGCGTTTCTGGGATACAAATCGATCAAAGTCATAAAAATTCTTCTCCTGTTATATTTTAATAAAATGAATAAATATCGGACAACAAAATTTAAATAATTAAATATAAAATTAAATATTAAAATTGTAAATATACAAAATTCGGTATTGAGTTCACAAAACGACGAATTTCGTCGAAAATTCGTTAATTCTATCATATGAATAGTAATTTATTGGAGTATAATCATAAATTATTCAAATATTACAACATATCAATCCATCGAGTGCCATATTATTAAGACTTCGCTCTTTCTTAATTGAATATCGACAGGCTGGCAGTTTTACACGTGATACAATTTTCGTCTTATCGATATCGATGTTTTCCTTCTTCTAAGTAACCATACGTTTGCGCAATCGGATACTGGGGTTAATTATTTGTAAAATAACGAAGCGTAAGCCGACGACGATGAATATAATGAACGGTCAAACCGGATTTAACGCAAAATAGGCTGATTAATAAAGGGATTGGGCCACAATGCATATTTCGAAACGCAAACGTCACGTGAAATGGAAGCGACACGGTTCATTAATTTCTCAGCAACAATGACGTCACGGATTTTGAAAAGTTGACGGGACGAAACACGCGCGTGTTTTCGCCATAGTATATATATATCAGATACATGTATACCTCGAGTCATATGATGAAAAAAAAGTTTTCCGTCATTTTTTTTTTTCTTTCCTTTTTTTGTGCATTGTACCGACAATACTCAATAGTAATTTTTTTTTCCAGAATGGAATTATGCGTTGCCTGTAATCCGCACTAGTCGCAATTGAAAGGATGAATAAATAAAACGAACAATAAAAAAACAAGAAAAAAACGGGGAAACACATGGAAAGGTTAAAAACGAGAAATTTGGATAGAAAGCAGATTTTCTGTGGAGAGTATGTTGAGAATTTTTTTTTTCATTTATGTATTTCTTTTCTTTTTTTCATTTTTATTCTTTTTTTTTTTCCGGTTGTGACGGGCACAAATCTCAAACACAATGGCGTGCGGTCACAGTGGTGGCTAATGAACATTCACAATACAACTCTCCTGATGTTACTGCCTACAATATTGCGATCCATATCATTTGAGCGCCACAGAAGCTGACAAGCTGGCATGTCTGACAATGAGTCGTAGCGGAAAGATATCGCGAACAATTACTCGAAGCTTTATATTCCCCGAGGGGATTAAGGGCGATATTGCCTCTTCATAAGACGGCTTGAAACACAGTATTTTAATTTTTTGTGATCAGCTACTGTGTCTGTGTTGTCCACGTATTTGAAAAATTAATACATCAGACAGTTCTAGTTGTTAAAATATTATTAAACATTAGGTTTCTTGAGTTACATAGAAAAAAGCACTGCCATGTATATAAATTATCGCGTAAGGTATTACATTTCGGAAGTAATGGTATCTAACACTGAGTGATAAAATATGTGTTAAAATTAATTTTTTATCAGTTTCATACATTATTCCTTCTTAATTGTTTGGAAATATCATCTGTAACAGTTATTGATTGAATTATGTATAAATGTTAAAATTTTAGTTACCACATATTTATAATGCGATTTTTTTTTGTTTTATTTAATATAGATTAGGGTTTATTCAAACGAATATAGTAATTTATTCTTTTACATCCATGTTAATTTTTATACTTCGATTAGGGGTAATTGAAGCAGACTTTTTTTGCAATATTAGGAACGGCAATAATTCTTTCTACTTCCAATCGTTAGTAAAAATTTTGTACTGCCATTTATTTAGGAAATATGTAGTTTAAAACTTCGAGTTAGGAATTCAAAAGTTACTCAAATTTTTTTCGTCGTTTATCATAGTAGATAACATTTATTTCTCAGTACAATTTCGTTCCAGTAGCATATTTTTTATCAATTTTATTAAAATTTGCGTTATTGATATAGAAAGGGAAAAGGAAAACGTAAATCATAAGCACAATAGTTTATACATGTTTATAATTGTTATTTTATTGTTTACTATAGAAATTATAAAACAATTATTTTCCGGTGCAATTTTATTATATATCTATAGATATACATTAGCATTACAGTATCAGTTGACATCTGTTTCATAATGGAATTTTATTCTATTGGCATAAATATTTATTATCAATCGAGTCACATCTCATGTTTGTAGGAGTAAGTAGTTTATGAGAAGGAAGAGTGGCCACGGCTGGCTCAATCTTCATATCGACTACTTGATTTACCGTTTAAGTGTCCTTCCCGTTTATCGAGCAGACATTTAACCATAATCCATTTCGTTAATGTAATTCTATGTCGATGGTATCAGTTCCTCTTAGTTTGTTATAAATTTACGTCCACCACTGCAAGGTGTATCAACCATGTTAGTTTGTCTCGAAAACTGATCGAAAAACTCGTAATCCATTTACTTTGGTAACCATTACTTTTTATCATAAAATCTGTGAGTTTTCATTTTTCGAGTGTTCTCAATAACGCTATGACAGTTATGAACTTTGTGGGGAAATATGACAAATTGATTTATACCGGTATTGACCTAAAAAAGTTTCGACGAATTGTTACTGTTCAACGTCAATTCGATTTCGTGGACTCTTATTTCAGCTTTATTTTTCACTTTTATATATAGGTGATGCAAGGAAAATGCATTTAAATAAATGATTCTTTCTCGATTAGGTTTGAATATTAATACATAATTTCGTGGGTGTGTATTTGAACAGTAATGGTATTTGGATATTAATAGGTAATTAAATATTTTATATACAAATTAACGAGAAACTTAAGTAGATTATATAAATGGAAATAATGCGTATATTTTTTAACGAATATGAATTTTACAAAATTTTTAATGACAAAATTATTCAGACAATATTTAAGCTAGGAAATAAATATTAACAGAATTTTATAATAATAAATGATAGAAGACTATTTTATTGCGTATATCTTAGAATCGATTACTATTCCTATTTATTTTTCAATCGAAAAATATTCTGTGGCTTTAAATAGTTGATTTAAAATTATTGTATTTTGCGTAACAAATACTCAATATATTTAAATTCAGTATTCCATAACAGTCGGTATCTTAATGTATACGTTACATAGTTGTTTCGATATCTAAATGTTAGCTAATAGTGTAGAGAAAACTGTTATATACATACATTCATAAAGACGTCTGTATGTATATCGTCGAAACAAATTTCTGCAAGACATCGTACATACAGAAACGAACTTCAAAGCGAAGAGACCAAGTCGGCATTGAAATAGCAATACAAAGTAATTAGGCGAAGTAATTAAGCAAATCCTGTATATCGAACAGTTTGCAATGCCGACTACCTTAATTGCCTGATGTCTCTTTTCGCGCTTTATTCATGCTTTCCTTCGACCAGGATTCAGTTCAGGCGTAAATTCAATAAATTTAATTAGCAAGCGTTTCGTGTCTCGGTTGATATAGCAGTTGCGAGTTCGTGTCGTTAGATTGCTCGTATACGATATATTGTTAATACGTTCGTAATCCGTTCTCGCGAATAAATATCGCAACGTTAAAAATCATGCGAAAACATCATTTATTTTATGCCATTAGCATCGAGTAATTACGAAAATAATGTGACATAAAAGGCAACATAAAATGTAGTACTTTTTATGAAATCAATTTCGAAAATTAAAACAGTGATAATCGGTGTTAGAAGTTATAATTAAATGTTCTCAAACTTATATTTGCTTTAGTTGCGCAGTGTAAGTTATTTTTCTCCAGCCCATACCACGTGACATAGCGGGAGAATCGAAGTTAAAACCAAAGAACATTCACACGATTTAATGCTTCCGAGCTATCGAGAAGTAAATAGCCCTTCTAAAGTTCAACAGTTCGCAAAGTTCCTTTCTGCTCTTTGCCTCTCTCTTTTATTTTTTTTTCTTCTTTTATTAAAGAACTTGACGCCCAGACTTTTATTGCTCCCAACGGAGGAATAAGTAATAGTCTTACCGGCGGCTTGATCTTCATTACCGACGTTTTCTCAAAAAGAAACTTCTTCCTTCTGACGACTGCGTAACCTTTCATATCGTGGCGTTCATCCAGACTTGTGTTATTTGATACATGTTCAAGCAAGGTGTTATATTTCATGGAAGGAAAAGACAATTCTTTCTTGTACGAGGTATTTCCATGGCGAAGTTACATATTTATATATATATATTCGAAATATATAGGTCACGTGTTTTTACCGATCGAGGCATAATACGATCGTCTCGCGTCTAGATGGCTTGAAATTTATGAATGTGCGAGAATCACGGAACGTCGGGTGTTCGATCGGGATTAATTACGCAGGAAAGCAGCAAGCATGTTTCTCCTGTTTGATATTCGATATTCGATATCACGTAACTCGAAGACGCGTCGACTTTCTTTCTGTAACGATTACCAGCAATACATTATTTCTAATATTGAGGGGGTTACCAAAAAATATGTCGGAAAGTGGATGTATTCATGGATACCGTGTGTATTACGTGTGCGTGAGTGTCGTATGTGTGCGTTTTATTGCGTGTGCGAACGAAACGAGAGAAAAACAAACAAGTTATTTTTTGGTGTTCCATAGCTTTTGCATATACATACGTGGTTGTATTATATAGAGTGAGTTGTGCGGATATACATAGATGGATGCGTACAGGGAAATCAAAGGAATGTAACGATAAAAAACATCGAGAACATTGCCGCTATGAAAGTAACGTATGACCGTAACGTACGATAATACTGTCACGCACACTTGGCGATTCTATAGGTGTTCTTAATGCATTTCGAAGCTGTTTGTTGAACACATCTGATAAGCGTGTTAAATTAATTTCACCAGGCTTTGTCTTTCTGTTTGATTTCGTGCAAATCATCAAACACTCATATGTTATCGTCACATCGAGAGTGTTTACGAAACACGTTTTATGCAATTCTTTATTTTCCAATCACGATGTTTACGTTAATAACGATGAAATTTACTGTCGCATATAGGTAATTATTCGAGTATCCAATTCGTAATCTAATCGTAATCTAATCGTTGGTGAAAAAATTTCAAACGGTGTTCAAAGATCGATTAAAAATGCTGAAATGCAATGCAGTGATTTCGTTTCGTTCGGTAATGTGTCAGTTTACGAAGAAAGCCGCAGATGGCGCAAATGGATAATATTTATATACACGTTTGGTCGAATAAGTGATCATTTTTAATGTGATATACAATTTTCATACATACAGTCATTTTACGATAATGAGAATGAGACTTCTGAATATTCGTGTGACATTCTCGTTTAATTCCTTTTTATAGAAACGATCCTCTTTATCGTCCCTATCGTTTAACCGAATATCTCCTGGAAAAGTAAGGTTAAGCTTCCCGTACTAACGATGAACTGCCTAACGACCGTTTCAACGAACACCTTGAACACGCGACTCATGAAGAATTGTCTGTCGTACTGCCATGGGTTGTTCCTGTTACGATATCTTTAAAACCTGATAAAAAGCAGGTATTTTATTTCTCGAATGATAAAAAGAATAATCATGCCTCGTGAAATTCGCGTTTGACATCTTGTATTCTGTTACTAGGATTCAACTCAACCTCGATCCCTCCCAGAACTTCCGGCAGTTCAGATTGGTGCATATCAGACATGACATGCATATCAGATATATCACTCGTGGGCTAAGAGAAAGCGGTTGAAAGGATAATTCCCGCGGTAATTGCTAAAAGCCCAATTAATAAATGCGGAAGGGAAGAGAGAAGAGTGCGAAACAAATAAGAGTGTATAAGCATATGCGCGTGTGCGTGAGTGTGTGTGTGTGCGCGCGCGCGCGCGTACCTTGTAAAAGGGGCACGGAATATCCTAGTTTGTAAATGTTTAAAGTGAACTCGAACAAGAAAAGCCGTGAGAGAAAGAGGAAAAGAGTGTGTGAGCGAGAAAAAAGATATGAGTGGAAAAACCAGTTTTAAGGGATGTTAACGATGTACAAATGTGTAATTTAGTGTCGCAAGAGAAACTAACTCCTCCGTCTACGGTGCGGTAACACGATAGCAGAAAATACTAAACAGAACAAACAAACAAAAAAAAAATATTACTTTTATTTTACGAGAGAGAAGCGAGAAGAAGAACGCGCATACAGGTGAACCTTTAGAGAACCTAGGCGTACCTATATTTCCATGATTACACATTTTTTGAACGTATACATGATAAATAGAAGAAAGAGAAATTACGTACCACGAGCGAGGGAAAGAAAACGTGAAGAAGGTGAAGGCCCTCTCACACACTCACACGTACGGTAAATCATGTGCTATGACCGACAGTTGTCGAAATAAAATTCTTTTCGATCAAAAATATCGTCTCGTGTATGTTTCATTCAATGTACCTGGATTTTTGTACGAATTTTTACTTTTATTTCTTCGTTTCTGAATTGTGCAAGTGGAATATTGGAAATGGATATCATATTGATTGAATGTAACAAAGAATAATTGAACCATTTAATACATATGTATTTATTAAAAATTATGATCGGGATCGCAGAATGAGTGTAATAAATACCGCATTAAATTCTTTCATCTTCGTTATTCACGTGGCTGTATTTCATTTATTAGCTCTCAGGATTTTACGAACATCTATAATTGTTTCAAAATTAAATATATCTAAAATACATCGTGCTTCAAGAAGAGGAAATTACTTCTAAATATTAGCTTTGCTTATATCTATCATAATAGAATTTAAAACATACAAAATTTTTGAATAACCTATATTTTTACTGTTTGACATATATGGTTATGGTAGATACCGACGATCGATAAACAGTTTTCTGTTGACACTGGACCGTGTCATGGATGTGTTACATTTATTTCAAAAATTATTATTACATTTAGTGATAATAGAGGAAAAGAAAAATATTTCGGAATGCAGTTCAAAAATTTGTGTAAAAATAATTGTGATTTGAAGAAAATTTCGAAGAAATTTCAAAATTTATCATCATATGAAGAAATCTAATTGATCCGTATAACATTAAAAATTATTTTGTAAAATTTTTATTTATAAATATAAAAAGAAATTCCGAGATATAAAATATCATAAATTGTGTCGTAATAATACAACACTATATCCCATTGTGAAGAATTCAGTCGTCGAGAAACGTTTGACAGAGGGATTTTAATATCTCACGGAGATGATAATCGATGAGAAGGTGAAACCGATGTGCGTTTCGCGAGCCTTCGAAAGGCTGATCCGCATATAAATATAGATGGCGCGGAGAAACGTAACGCGTTTGTTAAACTAGGACGGCGACGAATAAACGTAGGCTCATGCTACGTGGAAGAGGAAAGAAAATCTCCATCTGTCATTATTGCAAGCGATGTTTTATCAGTGGCGGAAGGGTCGGCCGATGTCAAATCGATCAGTCATATTGGATATAAGTGAGAAATTACGATGAATCTCGAATGTTGTGGCAGGCAGCTAAATAAAAATCTAATTTCCAGGTATCTGTCGACACGTTTTGTATTACTAACGCATAAGCTGCGCGCGCCATTCTGCGGCCATATTGCTATCACTTTTATATTTTAACGAAATTGCTCGAAACACGAATCGTTTGAAAAATAATTTATTTATTTACAGCTCATTCATGTAAGATTCGAGAAGGAGGTTATACATTTTCTTCGTTTCTTTAGAGATTTATGTTTTGTCTTTTTCATTTAGCGTAAGTATATACGAGATACTTATTTCTTTGAAGCAAAAGTATGTGTAAATTTTTTACTAGTTCGGTTGATTTAAATATTCATCATCTCAAAGAAACTCTGTCTTTTCCTAATGTTCTATAGTTATTCTAGTATTTGTCTCTATAAAATTCTGACTTTTAGAAATTTTTGTTGTTTCTTCGTGAGTTCGCTTTTTCCTTCATTTTCGAGGCTGATATTACTGGAAGAAAACGCGCGGAGTTTTCTTTAACTTCTTTAACTTCTTTCTCCAGAAGCTAAGTTAATATTACGTGTGATTTCGTCCGCGGCATAACTGAACTGAAATTCACGAAGAGTAAAGCTAGAGAGTCGTAAGGCTGTTCGAAAAACGGTACGAGCCTGGCTATAATGTCTTTTCGAAACAATGGGAGACAACTTTTATTCTGATGCGAATAGAAACATTATATCATACTTCTATAATACTTTTGTATTTACCCATACGTAACGTAGACATTAGGAATAACTGTTTGAACGGACGTTCCGTATATCGTAAGTTATAGCTCTATAGCCAAGCGACGAACAGGGATAAAGGAGCTTTGATATACCGCGTACTTTCCAAGAAAAGGATCCCGTAAAGTAAGAAGCAAACTGCCGGTAAAAAGGAAGAGGAATGTAACTTTGAACGAGACGAAAATCATGGAAAACGCACATTCACCTTTTTACTATCAGTTACTAGGAGAGTATCATTTTTATTATAATAATGCTAATTCAACGGAGTTTTATTTTTCATTAAATAGGAGTGGCTCCTTTTTAATTAGAATTTTAAACTAAATAAATTAGATTTAAGGTTTAGAATTATATTTTAAATATTCAGTGAAATTAATGATTTATATTAAATATTGCTGGTTGAAATATACAAATGTAGGGAATATAAGATACTTTATATGCAGGCAGTCTCGGGTCAGGATATTCTGAATCCTACAGTACAATTTTCCATTCGATCTTCCGTAATAAACATTGACACCAATATCGATATATCAGATTTAACTTTTCCCAGCAGTCGTCATAGATTTGCACCTTTTCGTTCTGCACTTACGTGGCGACATTTTTATATATATTGTTCTTCGATATCAGCTGTATCTTTCAGAGGGAGAATCAAAATGCGAGTAAGGAAAAATATTTCTATTCATAATCGTCTATCGTGAGGTGGGAAATCTGTACGTTTCAAAGCGAGTGAATTTATTCGGACAATTTATTTTTGAGTCATTATTTTCAATTTTTCTGAAGAGTAAAATTTACAATTACAATAAACTGAAAAGTTTGAAATTTAGGATATTAGGTATTTTAGAATGATATTAGAAAAATATTAAAAATAATCAAGATACGAATATAAAAATTTAAGAAAGCAAAATTATTTTTCTTTTTAGGTGGTTACACGTAGATGTATAATTTAATTTTCTGAAGCGAGTTTTTTCCTGAAACTGGTATCTCCGTCATCGAAGCGACGAATTCTGTATTTCCACTGAGAAGTCATCGGTGTGTCGTCCTGGTAGAAACATCTGGTCGAAATCTGTCCCGATGAAATCACAAGGGGGCGGTGCGGCGAGGAGGGTCTGGCGAGGGTTCCAAAACTTCATAACGGACAATCGCGTTATCACGACAATACCGTGATTGGTATCATTCTATTTGCTCGGCTATGATTCTATTTTTAGCAACAAAACAAAAAAGAGAGGAAGAGGAAAAGAGAGGAAAAAAGGAATTGATATCATCCAAGCGACGTTGCTTTCAATCCCAGGAAATTTTCTATCTTGATCCGAAAAGTTGCGTTTACCGAGGTGGACGTGACCTGAGTTATAGTATTCTTCCAATATAGTACAGTCTCATTAGAAGTAGAATTATTAGAATTAGAAGTAGAATTACAGGACTAGTCAAAATGACTACTAATTCTAAATCTTTTGTTTTGCAGTTATGGAATACGTAAAGCAGCTTTTGATGAAATTTGTGTTGATTTTCATCAGATTAGAAATATAGAATACTGAATACAGAATACAGAATAGAAAAATATAATAAAACTAATCAGGTATAGATAATTATTATATCATATTTAGTACTTCTAGTGTTAGAATGTACTATATTTATAAAGTGCTAACTAACATTAGAGCTACTGAACTAGTCAAAATGTTTATCAGTTTTAGACTTTTTGTTTTAAAGTTATAAAACTCATAAAGCTATTTTTGACATAATTGATGTTGAGTTTTATTGGAATAGAAATGTAATTATATATATCAGATTATTTTTATTATAAAATTTTAATTATTGTTATTTAGTATTAGGTTCACATAACAGATCAATAGTTTAGTAGTAAACATATAGTGTCGTATAGTATCGTCCGAAATTACAAACACACATCGATTCTCTTCGAAGAAGAAATTTGTCACATCCAGTCGTTTAGATTTGCGTACGTGTAGATAAATAGCGCGATAAGTCGAATCGATTGTGCATTATTAATTGTGGTCACTAATTCAAGCGTACACGAAAGTGTTTTCCTCGAATCGCCTTGTTTTGTTCCTGTTAATGAGTTCGTGTAAACGTTGAAAGTTGATATCGGTATTTTATTTTTAATTATTGTTATTTATAAATCGTTCATCGTAAATACTAGATCGTCTCGGTTTCTTATCGGTGTTTTCAACTCACTTCGACTTTTTGATAGATATTTTCTTTCATATATTTTTTTGAAGACAAATTATTTAATCTATCCATGTTAAAGAAGTTGTTATAGGTCGTTTTCTAGTTACGAAGTTTCTCGCTATATTATTAATTACTTAAACTCTACTACTTAAGTTTTGGTCGTTTGAATTTGCTTTAATGTTGATTCTACGTAATTTAAACATTTTTTAGATGAAATCCTGAATCTCAGTAATAGGAGAGGAAATTGTACAAATAGTTTCTCAGGTTTAGTAAATAACAAAATTCTTCGACATATAAATTCCACAAAATTTTAGTCAGACGTATTAATCCAGTAATGAAAAATGTAGCACATAATATTCAATTTTTATCTTTGATTTGTGAGATCTTAATATAAGAAAAGCTGAATTCTCCGTGTACTAGATTTGTAATTATATCACTCGAAATTATTTATGAAATTACTCATCTACGTAAATGATAATTTACGTAGCAGTATTAGCAACGAGATTGAAGTCACGATTAAACATTATTTGAATAGTTTATCGATGATTTTTCAATATTGCTATGTGAAATAGTTTAAAAAACTGAGTACTTCTAAAACTCTGAATAGTCGGTGAATGTCTATTTCCTCTGACAGAATGTTCGTAAAAATGCATTCAATTATTCTGTTAGGTCGGTACGAGAGTGTCGTGTCGATTGCGTGCGTATTGAACATTCTTTTTCATTGCAACATTCTTTTTTTTTTATATCCAACTATTGACTTTGCATTGAATTTATGACTATGCATATTTTAAAGTTTCGAATCTCGCTTTTGTAATGTCTTTTTTTAATCTTCGCAAAGATGCTTTTTGATTAATTAGTTCGACTTTTAAATTGTTTTATAATATTTCCGAAATATCATATCGTTATCTATCATTCACCATTAGGTTCGTGGTTTTGAAAGGGATAACTAGAATAAGAAATGAGGGTTTAAAATGGTCCAACAAGCATTAACAACAGTTTTGAAAAATATTCGTACATATATTGGCTTCGCTTAGATTATAGTAGCTTTTGCGATATTTATGTCGGTTCTATTCAGACCTATTTCAGATCTTGAATCGATTCTCCTGATTTTGTGACATTGTAACATACTACATAGAACTCTTACTGTAACCGATATAGAGTCAAAATAGAACCGATGTTCGTAAGCTTTTGGAGCCGTAACTAAAATCGTTATCGTTATTTATTGCTATTCTTTATCAAAACTACTTCTAAATACGATGCATCAATTGTATCTGACTCACGACCTCCTATGCTTCACACGTCTACTATCTGCGGTCGCCTCCAACCACCGAAAACGATTAAAACAACGCTGAACCCCTTAGAAAAATATTCTTCCAAAAGACTTTCGCGAAACTCCACGCTAGTTAATAATTCACCGAAAAGCATGGGAAACCGGAAAGGATAGCAATGAATAAAATTAGCCAACACTTATCTTTCATTCAAATGCGGCCTGCACTACTGCGTATCCGGTGCTCTTCTCGAAAACGCCGGTTCGCAAGAAAGCAAGGATAAGAAAGTAATTTCGCGAAAGTGTAACGTAATGGTTAAATTGAAAAAGGGGGCGGGTGGTGGGAAGGCGTGAACACAGGGGCTTAAGTTAACTAACTGCAAGAAAACTTGTTCAACGATATACATTTGGGAAAGAAAGGGAAACAATAACCCTCGGAGAAAGGAGAGGGGCTGAGAAACGTGGAAACGCGGAGGCACGAAGAAAGCTGGCATAAAACAAACTGTGAACATATTGTCTAAAGAAGCACACCATTCGCGAAGAAAGAGCTATTGTGCGCATGGTAAAAAGAAAGTTCTCATAGAAACGGCGCGGCTAATGCAACGTCAAAGACCCGACCGAGTGCGGGGAACGATTTGAAAAACCTTTCGAAATGGTAAAAAATGTCGGCGGTGCGGCAGTGTTTACGATCTTGAACGAAATTCACGGCGAGAAACCGGAAAACCGGTTCCTCGCCAGCGAAAAAGAGGCGAGGGTAACGAAGGAGTAAGCCGGGGCGAGAAAAAAGCCCGGTGGGAGAGAAATATATTCATTTCCGTGTTACGTGCAGCTTCAAATGGACGGAGAAAAAGGAAGAGACGCGGGAAAGTATAGAAAAATACGGGAAAATATAGCAAAAGGAAAAGAGAATGGTACCTGGTGACGAAGAGGAAGAGGATTCAACTCGTTTTGCTTTATCACGCTGTTTTCAACAGAAATGAACGAAATCGGACACGATCCTCTGGCCGAAAGAAAATTTCGGCGAGTAATTAAACGCGGTGAAAGTTTCATTAAGCCGCGAAGATTTATGGCGGCGAATGCTGTAGGTAATTTACCCATCACCCAGAGAATCGTAAATTAGCACGCGTGCCCGTATGGACGAGTGGAAGGATAATCCGAAACCGGGCTACGTCTGAATTCCGTTTCCCTTGTTAATTTCGTGTTCCATCGTGACGATCGTTTAAGATCCAGCAGCTGGACAGGGGACGGATGTAACGCGAAAACGTCCGGAAACGTCGCCCCAATTCCCATGGCGTTAACTTAAGGACACGTTTATGGGGTTACTGTAAATCGCGAAAAATTTAGCTCCCACGACGGTCCGGTTTAATTAAATATTTAAGAAAGGAATGGGTCACACGCGAATGAATTTCGGTTATGGGGGACAAAGGTACATTATTGGAGTAATAAAAGGTGGCCAGAAGAGTAAAAGGGTACCGGTATTTCGCGTTTCAAGGAGTTTCAAGGGTGAAAGCATCAAATAAATTAATAAAATATGCTAACGATATGCGGGGATATTTGCATGTGTAGCTCGTGGAAAATTTTATGCATGTACTCGGATGCATAGATGATACCTTGAAGAATAAGAAAGTGCTGTTTCGGGTTATTTTATATTCATACCGATAGAATTTGCGATGTTTGAAGTTGAAACTAGCGTGTAATATCTTCTGGGGAAAGTGGCGAAATATCTGCTGCCTCGTAATACTGAAATCTCTGCAATTTCTGCGAAATTCCTGTGTTTCTTTATTAGTCGTAAGTTATATTATCTGTGTCGTTTTATTGGCAGCAGTAACACTGACAATGTTTAAGCTAGCCACTTTTGTGCCATATGGCTCGAGGATTCTCAAACCCCTTTATTATCTTAGGCTCGTTCTCGTCGTTACCAATTTATAGCATAGAACAAGATCACTATACCTATGATTACACTCGTTTTACGATCTTATTCAATGTATCATTTTAACCATTGTCGAGCAACGTTTGTTAACCCTTTGCACTCGAGAGGCGAGCCTCAGTCGCCATTTAATCAAGTTCCAAAGATCGATGTTAATTAATACATCAAATTTAAAATAACGCAACGTAGATTTCCACGGTGTGGAATATCGAAGTAAAATAATTCTACGTGTAAATTTGTATATTTCTAATTTACTGTTTTAAAAATTTCGTCGACTTTATAGCAGAACGTCTTCGAATTCTTCAGTAACGAAAAGATCGCCGAGTGCAAAGGGTTAACATATTTTTGTCGCATCTCTTACATCTGGTATTAATATTCCTCGAGCGAGAGTTGGATAAAATAGATAAGGTATTTTTGAGTAATTATATTTGGTATATACGGTGTCCCGTTTAAGTTGGTACAACGAAAAATCCCTTAGGCAGTTGGTTCAGAGAAAACAAGCTCGTGTCTTTTAGTATCTTCATCTGCAAAATACGAATAAACTGAAGCACTGAAAGACACTATAAGTGAGAATTTATTTCTTTAAATCACTTATTTATGAGATTCTTCGTCGTGTCGACTTAAGCGAAATTAAAAATTGGAATATTAGGGGAATAAATTATTGAAAGGTAATTAAGCACAGGAGGTAGTTCGAAATGATCGTACTTGAACATTTAATCCATCAAACCAAAGAAACTAAGTCATGGGATTCATTTTTCGTGAAACATTTCGTTAGACAGCATTGATTTGCAAAATTTTCTTCGAAATTATCTAGAAAACAGATTCAAAAGTGTAAAACATTATAGAATAGTTTCAACAGTTTCTCATATAATACTGTACTCTATTAAAGTTTCCTCATCTTCGTTTATAGCAGTCGTATTATAGTGAAAATTATATCATCATCATAATAATTAAAGAAATTATTATCATCTTCATTAGAATACCATTTTCGGTGCTCAATTACAAATTGGGATCACGAAACTAAATATCTTCAGTGGTTTTTAATTGAAGGTCGAGTTAAAGCTCATTTTCGTTTACAGCCTCCACTCGTGATACAGTTGAAATTATTATATCAGCATTATAGTGCAATAATTTAAAGAACGTAAAATTTCATCGTAAACGTAGAGTTATAGATATTTTCGTAGGAATGTCTTAAAATGATCTTCAAATTTTCTCAGTTCCATTTAATGCTTAATTACAAAGCAGCTCGACATTCTCGCCATTCTCCACCCTCAGAATTACTTAAAACGGTCGGCGGATCTTCATCTGTAATTAGTATACACGTACTTCAAAGTGTATGCTGCCTGGCAGAATAGCCTGTTTATTGGGGTTAAAACTGCTTTAATAAAAAGGTGGAAAAGTATTCTATGCGGCGCTATTTTTTCGCATGCTCGACCTTGCAGCGAAGACTAAAAAAAATCCAGGCAGAGACAAACCTGACGATCTCTCAGCTCCCAGAAGGCCTGAAACTACCCAAAGATTGAAACACGCCTGAAGTCATCTTACGGTTAAATAAGAAATACCCACTTCCATTAGCACGCGTGTACGTTATTCACGTGATGTTGCACCAGCTCGCGAATTACTCCCAGGGTAACATTCGCGTCGATGTCTCGGCGACATCAATAAGCGTAACAAGATGACTACACACCCTCCAGACATTTCTCGAACTTGCGACAATTAAGTCTCTCCCTAAACGCGTGTACCATCCGACCACCCCTGGCCTCGCCGTTATTATTCGCTCGCAGGTTATCAAGGGCGAAGTAAACCTCGGCTGCTTCCATCATCGCGAAGGAAAAATGCCGGCGAAAAAAATGAGGGGCTGTTTAAAGCTTTCGAAAGCCCTGGCTGGCTTCTCCGCCCACGTTTTCGCGGTTATATCTCCGATCCAATCCTGAGCCGGCTAAGCTGGAACGCGACTTGACCGTCACGACCTGGTCGTCTTTTTTTCTCCCCTCAAGGCCTGTCCTTCTTCCATTTTTCCCCCCGTTTTCCTCTCTCTCCTCCCTGTTCTGCCTCCTATTTTCCTCCTTTTCTCGCAGCCGACCTTCCAATCCCTTTCAACCACGTTGCCCTTGCCTCCGTTAATGAAGCAGGCGCGAATGGACTTCCTACTTGTTCTCTCTCTGTCCTCTAGCCGGGTCTCTTCTCTTTCTTCCATTCTCTCCAGCACGTCTCCGCTATTCTTTGCGCTTCGATCGTCTCACCCTTGGTCTCCATTTTCAGCCACCCTGCAGGTACGGAGCGGGCTAGAGGCTGCAACCACGCGGCTGGCTGGTGTTCGACGCCGGCAATTCTCGTCTCGTACGCCGTCGATGGATCTTCGAGTGCGTTCGTGCTCGAACGAAAAAGTCGTGCAGGTTGACGCGCACGCAACGCGTCCTCGGTGTCTTCGAGTCGGCTCACGCACACCTGGACAACAAGGGTGAAGATGCTGGCAAATACGGCGCCGTGCGGCTGCAGCACAGACATACACACTTCAGGCCAGCGTAAATACCCGTTGCGCACACGTGGGTGGAGAACAAACAAATATGGAGAGTCGGCTGGCTTGCATCCGCGGATGCGACGCATCATTTTTCAGCCGGAAAATGCGAATTCAGCCGCGGCCTGAAAATTCACATCGAGGCCTCATAATGCATCCGACTGCTATCACCGACGAGCTGACGACTATCCCGATTCTGCTCTTTCTTCTCTTTTTTTCCCCTAGTTCTCTGTCCTTGTCTTCATTCTTCGCTTGCGTTCGCTGATTCCTCTCTTCTCAGCCTGGCTCGCTACCCTTATCTCTCACTCGCGTGTTCCGTTCCTCGTTTCGTGGGTTCCACCCACCTATCGTCGTGGTAGGGATATTTGGAGGGAGTTTAATAATTGATGTAGTTGCTTTCGACTGTGATAATCAAAGGACTGTGGTAACATTAGGGCTAGCTGCAATCATCAGTTCCACTGACCATTTTGTTTTTCCGTTGAAGTATATGAGACGTATGTTGATCTTTGTTGAAATGGCAGTTAGGCTGGTTTGTTTTTATAGTATCGTTTTGATTATTGTGATTTATGGGTACCATGTTTGGATATGTTACTATCTTTTTACTGGGTTTAGGTATGCTATTGTGTATCATTATACTGTAGGTGTGGTTCAGGGGACCAAAGGGATACAGGTTAAAACTGAAGAATATTTCTTGTCTTAGAAGGTTTATTCTTTACACGCTGATCTCTTACTTTGTTAAGGGTCTTTTGCGAACTGAGCTTAACAATTTTATACTTGTGTAGTCCTCGCTCTCGATCGTCTCATAATGATCGGGAACCATCCTGAGCACAAAGCTGCTTCCATCTGTCTATTGGCGATTTTCTTAGAATTATTATTATTATTATAATTACTTTATTATTACTTTAATATTGCTTCGTTATTATTATAATTACTAAGCATGTAACTAATTATTAGGTATATTAGTAGCTATATTATTGTGTTTGGGTATAGTATATTAGTATACCTAATTACTAGATACGCTGCTATATTAATGCGTCAGGTGTAGCATTACTATACGTAATGCGTGAGTGTATACCTAATTACTGGCTATACTACTAGCTATATAACCGTGTTTTTCATTTTCGTCCGCGAGAGTGGTAGAGGTAAATGATAATGGAATGTAACGAGCTTCTTATGCGACTCTGATAGGTTTACAACGAGTTTGCGAAATTTTAGTGTAAAAATGTTATCTCAGAAGCACGAATGAATGATCTTCCAAAATTGTTTCTTCGATTTCGAAGCTTGATCTCGCTGAGCTTCCGCTGGTGTTTAAATCGGGAAAATTATTTTTCACTTTAATTCTGGCCGTGTTTAATGTAATTTTTACGCGTGTTTGGCGTCGAAGCTGTTTAAAACCGAGAGTACCTGAATATTTGATGCCTCGCGTAGCAGCGTCCTGTTAAATTTAAAGCGGATGATCCGTGAGCTTTGAGCAATAATATCGTTCGCTTGACGTTTATTAAGAAATCAGGGTGAACTCTAGATACCTATCCTTACGAGGCGTGTACTTGGAGCTGCTCGAGGCACAAGCAACTTCAAAATATATGGCTGCTGGCCGTTGGCTTATAGCGTCGTTCATTATTCAATAATTATTCGAGCAACTTCGCGTGTCGGAAAAACTAAGGATTATATTTTTAGTACAAACCTTGTTTATCGATTTTCACCGTTCAACGTTGCAAAGTTCGTACCCTGAACTCGGCTAACAAAACGCTCGTCGACTGCAAATTTATTAAATAAAGCAACGAAATCAAGGTGTTCAGGAGGAAATGCAATCTCGTTATTTGTAAAAGTCATGTTTAATATCTGAACTGCTATTTTGGAACGGAAACGATGGTAATGAAATTTCCACGCGCACCAGGTGCGCTTTAAAAATTCACGAACGTGGAAACATTATTGAGCAATTTGTTAAATAAGTAGCTCTCGACAACGTAGCTATATTCGGAGGCACTGTTATATTGGAATTTAAAAATTATTCCACTTGTGTAATCGATAATTTCTTTTTTTAGGGATATACATTTTTTGATATTAGTGTATTCCATATACTTTTTTTTTGAGTAATAAAGATATGGGGTAATCGATAGAGAGTAAGTTGAAATTCTTCCCCACGCAGCTTATTCGATAAACTTGGCATTCGTTGGTTAGGGTCAGTAAAAGGGTTATCAGAGGATTAATAATTTACAGTCTGAGCAGGTATAATGTAAATATAGATTTATTTAAAATAATATAAAATTTTAGGATTAGTAAGATTTATAATTTAGAGGGAATATTGAGTGATATTTAAAAAGGGACAGAATTCGAAACATTATTCTCTAAATTTTTAATTTAACAGTTTGTTATTCAAAGGGAAAATCAATTTTAGTCTGATAGAATATAGGTATAAACTACTGTATATCCAGTGTATATGTAATGGAACGTTAGAGAACATATCAAGAAATATCGGTAGTCTTAGAATTAAAATTGTAATTCCGAACTCTAATTTTCCCCATTGTTTGATAAAATTTTTTCAAATTCGATTTTTTTAAAATCGATATATTAACCCGGAGTTGATAGAAATATAAGATTGCCTGTGTCCATATCTTTTACTAACGTGATGTCACGTTACTCTTTCCATTCTAGATAAAAATTTGTTTTGTTACGTTGGTTATTGAACAAGAAAGTATTCCTCCAATTACCAAATAATATTCGAAACGAATAAACACCGAAAATCCTAGATAGTCACGTACTGTTTGTTCGTACGATATTCTCAAGCACTCAGTCCAGACTCTCTTCAATCCCACCCTGAATACTCTACACTAGTGGTGTCAAACACTCGGTCCACGAGATCTCAGATTAGAGAGAATTAAGGAATTTCGAAGAAAAATATAAATAAATAAAGAGCAAATCTAAAAATATATCCAAAATGTAAAGGAGGATGTTAGAAAAGGGGCATTCTTGGTATCGTCTGAAAATGGAAAGCTCCTTCAGAACTTTTAGGAGCATCTTCCTGGGAACAAAAGCTTCTGTATCATTTTACCATTTATCATTTATGTTAAACGATGGGAAAATTGTCAAAAATGAAAGAAATATGTGAAAATGAGATTGATCAAATATAGGGTGTCTTAGCAACGATAGTACAACCGAGAAAGGGGTGATTCTACGTGCAGAAAGGATTCCTTTTTTCAAATATAATTAAATAATTTCTCTTTCAAATTCTTTCAAATTTCTGTCATCGATAGATATTTCTGTTTATAGTCTGTAGACCCTCTAAATCTGCAGTTCGTTACTTATGTTCCCGCGTCAGTTTGACACCACGTATATGTCTGTAGGTATCTATGGTCCCACCAAAATATATTGCCTAACCGCGTATAAATTCCACGATCTTCACGATATTCCGCGCCTGGGGAATGATACTTTTATCGCTGGCCGTTTGCGTTTGTCGCGGCTTTTTCCTTTCGTTTGAACGCAGGAAGCGCGAGGGGTAAAAATGTTGCCGTGTGCCAGGCGCTGGACAAAGGTGGCTCATTCACGGCCCGTAACAGGCGATCATTGTTTCTGCGAGCGGGCAAGCACTCTTTTCCGTGGCTGCGGTAACGCGACGGCGTTGCGTCGAATTTGTTTCGCTCAATTACCCGTGGGTGTGCTCCCTTGATGCTATGCCAACCTTTCTGTTTTAATTTCGTCGCGGTGCGCCGCGCCGCGCTCCTCGGAGGGGGGGGGGGGGGG